>NW_028162741.1:105000-140000 GCF_964263955.1 Coregonus lavaretus | reverse complement strand
GGCTGTTCTGTACTAGACTATACCCCCTTCTGACAGAAGGCTGTTCTGTACTAGACTATACCCCCTTCTGGGAAAAGTTAGAGCATGACCTAAATACAGCAGGAGATCAGAAAAGCCTGAATATTCTGATGTTATGTGATCTGTCTCTAAGAGCATAGTACTGGGTTTCCAGGAATCAAACTGCTCTGTGTTTGTCTCTAGGATTTAGGTTAGATTTAGAATGTGCAGAGAGAGAAGGTAAAGACAGAGAAGAGGGTAAAGACAGAGAGAGGATAAAGACAGAGAGGGTAAAGACAGAGAGAGGGTAAAGACAGAGAAGAGGGTAAAGACAGAGAGAGGGTAAAGACAGAGAGAGGGTAAAGACAGAGAGAGGGTAAAGACAGAGAGAGAGGGTAAAGACAGAGAGAGAGGGTAAAGACAGAGAGAGGGTAAAGACAGAGAGAGAGTAAAGACAGAGAGAGGGTAAAGACAGAGAGGGTAAAGACAGAGAGAGGGTAAAGACAGAGAAGAGGGTAAAGACAGAGAGAGGGTAAAGACAGAGAGAGGGTAAAGACAGAGAGAGGGTAAAGACAGAGAGAGAGGGTAAAGACAGAGAGAGAGGGTAAAGCCAGAGAGAGAGGGTAAAGACAGAGAGAGGGTAAAGACAGAGAGAGAGGGTAAAGCCAGAGAGAGAGGGTAAAGACAGAGAGAGAGGGTAAAGACAGAGAGAGGGTAAAGACAGAGAGAGGGTAAAGACAGAGAGAGAGGGTAAAGCCAGAGAGAGAGGGTAAAGACAGAGAGAGAGGGTAAAGACAGAGAGAGAGGGTAAAGACAGAGAGAGGATAAAGACAGAGAGGGTAAAGACAGAGAGAGGATAAAGACAGAGAGAGGGTAAAGACAGAGAGGGTAAAGACAGAGAGAGGGTAAAGACAGAGAGGGTAAAGACAGAGAGAGGGTAAAGACAGAGAGAGGGTAAAGACAGAGAGAGGATAAAGACAGAGAGAGGGTAAAGACAGAGAGAGGATAAAGACAGAGAGGGTAAAGACAGAGAGAGGGTAAAGACAGAGAGAGAGGGTAAAGACAGAGAGAGGGTAAAGACAGAGAGAGGGTAAAGACAGAGAGAGAGGGTAAAGACAGAGAGAGGATAAAGACAGAGAGGGTAAAGACAGAGAGAGAGGGTAAAGACAGAGAGAGGGTAAAGACAGAGAGAGGGTAAAGACAGAGAGAGGATAAAGACAGAGAGAGAGGGTAAAGACAGAGAGAGGGTAAAGACAGAGAGGATAAAGACAGAGAGAGAGGGTAAAGACAGAGAGGGTAAAGACAGAGAGAGAGGGTAAAGACAGAGAGGGTAAAGACAGAGAGAGAGGGTAAAGACAGAGAGAGGATAAAGACAGAGAGAGGGTAAAGACAGAGAGAGGATAAAGACAGAGAGAGGGTAAAGACAGAGAGAGAGGGTAAAGACAGAGAGGGTAAAGACAGAGAGAGGGGGTAAAGACAGAGAGAGGATAAAGACAGAGAGAGGGTAAAGACAGAGAGAGGATAAAGACAGAGAGGGTAAAGACAGAGAGAGAGGGTAAAGACAGAGAGAGGGTAAAGACAGAGAGGGTAAAGACAGAGAGAGAGGGTAAAGACAGAGAGGGTAAAGACAGAGAGAGAGGGTAAAGACAGAGAGGGTAAAGACAGAGAGAGAGGGTAAAGACAGAGAGAGGGTAAAGACAGAGAGAGGATAAAGACAGAGAGAGGGTAAAGACAGAGAGAGGGTAAAGACAGAGAGGGTAAAGACAGAGAGAGAGGATAAAGACAGAGAGAGAGGATAAAGACAGAGAGGGTAAAGACAGAGAGAGAGGGTAAAGACAGAGAGAGAGGGTAAAGACAGAGAGAGGATAAAGACAGAGAGAGGATAAAGACAGAGAGAGGGTAAAGACAGAGAGAGGGTAAAGACAGAGAGAGGGTAAAGACAGAGAGAGAGGGTAAAGACAGAGAGAGGATAAAGACAGAGAGAGAGGATAAAGACAGAGAGAGGGTAAAGACAGAGAGAGAGGGTAAAGACAGAGAGAGAGGGTAAAGACAGAGAGAGAGGGTAAAGACAGAGAGAGAGGGTAAAGACAGAGAGAGAGGGTAAAGACAGAGAGAGAGGGTAAAGACAGAGAGAGGGTAAAGACAGAGAGGGGGTAAAGACATAAAGACAGAGAGAGGGTAAAGACAGAGAGAGAGGGTAAAGACAGAGAGAGAGGGTAAAGACAGAGAGAGAGGGTAAAGACAGAGAGAGAGGGTAAAGACAGAGAGAGAGGGTAAAGACAGAGAGAGCGTAAAGACAGAGAGGGTAAAGACAGAGAGAGAGGGTAAAGACAGAGAGAGAGGGTAAAGACAGAGAGAGAGGGTAAAGACAGAGAGAGAGGGTAAAGACAGAGAGAGAGGGTAAAGACAGAGAGAGAGGGTAAAGACAGAGAGAGAGGGTAAAGACAGAGAGAGGGTAAAGACAGAGAGAGGGTAAAGACAGAGAGAGGGTAAAGACAGAGAGAGGGTAAAGACAGAGAGAGGGTAAAGACAGAGAGAGGGTAACCTAGCTGATACAAGGTCAGGTAAAGACAGCATGAAGTGAGCGCTACTGGAGCGGTACTGGAGCGAAATTGGAGCAGGCGAGAACGCCGACGCTCCAGCCTTCGGGGAAACTCGCTCCGCGCTCCAGTCAAACAGGGCACGCTCCGCTCCTCGCGCCACTCCACTCACATAATGTGGTTCCAGTCAGCTGTATGGCAATAGATACACATGTGCCCCCCTATATCTATGTACTAATGGATCCTTCCTGACGTGTAGCTGTGTGTTTCCTCATCTCAGGTGTACGGCGCAGCCATCCAGTTCTACGAGCTCTACTCCCAGGACTGTCTGACCGACCAGCAGCGCTCTCAGCTGGGTCTGAAGGGGCTGGACCACGGGCCCTCTTCCCCAGCCTCATCCCCAGCCCTGGGGCCCAGGGCTGTACACACCAACAAGTGTATCTGTCTGCTGTCTCACTGGCCCTTCTTTGACGCCTTCCGCAAGTTCCTCACCTTCCTCTATCGGTACTCCATCTCTGGACCTCACGCCCTGCCCATCGAGAAGTGAGCACCGTGTGAATGATATATTTCACAGCAGACGTTTTTTTTGGTATCAACTGCGGCACTTGAACCCATGGCCTTGGCGTTGCTAGCGCCATGCTGAGCCACTGTCCTTTTATAACTAGAGAGCGTTGTCAGTTACCCTGCATGGCACTGACTGTGTTATCTGACAGCTCTGTATAGGACAGGCACCATACCCAGGCACTTTGTACATAGATGTACTGTAGACACACAATTCCAAAGGGTGTCCAGTCCACTAAATAAACACCAGAGACTATCTTTAGATCAAGTGTTTACTGACAGTTCAACAGGTCATTGTTTTGGTCAGGTGGCAGGGTAGTGGCAGGACTCTATATAAATCTACCCCGTCCCAGACGGTGTGATGACAGATTATGCTCCCCTCCTCCTCAGGGTTATTTCTGGCCTCATGTCCCGTAACTCTTCTTCTTCTTCTTCTCCTTCCTTCCTTCCTTCCTTCCTGTCAGGCACATCTCCCACTTCATGCACAAGGTGCCCTTCCCCTCCTCCCAGAGGCCCAGGATCCTGGTGCAGGTGAGTTTAGGCGTCCATGGTGCTGTTTGTGGTTTCTGTCAGTATGTGTCTCTGTTCACTACAAGACCATGTCTGACTCTCTCTTGATCATAATCATCATTCTTTTAATAGTGTTTTTCTCAAAGTTATTTACATTGTAACTCTGGTAACAGAGACAGTACTGGTATATGGGAGTCTTTGATAACAGCCACCTGCGGCATGAAGCGCGGCAGCCATTTTGTGCCAGACCTGTCCCCACCACACTATACCTGTGGTAATGTGTTGACATTCCCCAGCTCTCACCTCACGACAGCCTGATGTTGAGCCAGCCTGTGTCCTCCCCTCTACCACTCAGGTAAGACATTTACATTTTACATTTACGTCATTTAGCAGACGCTCTTATCCAGAGCGACTTACAGTTAGTGCATACATTATTCTTTTTAATTTTCATACCCCATGGGAATCGAACCCACAACCCTGGCGTTGCAAACGCCATGCTCTACCAACTGAGCTACCTCCCTGCCGGCCATTCCCTCCCCTACCCTGGGCCAATTGTGCGCCGCCCCATTGGTCTCCCGGTTGCGGCCGGATACAGACAGGTATCATATGCACTGAGTGTACAAAACATTAAGAACACCTTCCCAATATTGACTTGCGACCCCCCCCCCCCCCCCCCATTTTGCCCTCAATTTGTCGGGGCATGGACTCTACAATCCAATGCTTCCCACAGTTGTGTCAAGTTGGCTGCATGTCCTTTGGGTGGTGGACCATTCTTGATACACATGGGAAATTGTTGAGCGTGAAAACTCCAGCAGTGATGCAGTTCTTGACACAAACCGGTGCGCCTGGCACCTACTACCATACCCCGTTCAAAGGCACTTAAATCTTTTTTCTTGCCCAGTCACCCTCTGAATGGCACATACACAATCCATGTCTCAGTTGTCTTTAACCAGTCTCCTCCCCTTCATCTACACCGATTTGAAGTGGATTTAACAAGTGTATATCATGATGAGAACAGTAGTGGTCCGAGAACAGTACCTTGAGGAACTCCAAAACATACCTTTTACATTGGTTTGAAGAATTGGACGAAGGTTTGGTGACTGCTGGTGAAGTGTATGGTATAAGTTGTGGTATGGTTATTTTATGGCATGTGTTGTGGTATGGTTATTTTATGGCTTGTGTTGTGGTATGGTTAATTTATGGTATTAGTTATGGTATGGTTAATTTATGGTATTAGTTATGGTACGGTTAATTTATGGTATTAGTTATGGTATGGTTAATTTATGGTATGTGTTATGATAGCGATGTAGTGTGTTTATCTTTTCTATTGGTGTGTTCCAGTGGTGGTCGTTTCTCCACGCTGCTGCAGAACCTCGGTCCGGAGAATGCTATAACGCTCCTGGTGTTTGCTGTGACAGAACATAAGATCCTGGTCCACTCTCTACGGCCCGCTGTTCTGACCAGTGTCACTGAGGCTCTGGTGGCTGTGAGTACCTCAGATATCAGCTGTTTAACACTTCCACTATAGTACCTCAGATATCAGCTGTTTAACACTTCCACTAGAGTACCTCAGATATCAGCTGTTTAACACTTCTACTATAGTACCTCAGATATCAGCTGTTTAACACTTCTACTATAGTACCTCAGATATCAGCTGTTTAACACTTCCACTAGAGTACCTCAGATATCAGCTGTTTAACACTTCCACTATAGTACCTCAGATATCAGCTGTTTAACACTTCTACTATAGTACCTCAGATATCAGCTGTTTAACACTTCCACTAGAGTACCTCAGATATCAGCTGTTTAACACTTCCACTAGAGTACCTCAGATATCAGCTGTTTAACACTTCTACTAGAGTACCTCAGATATCAGCTGTTTAACACTTCTACTATAGTACCTCAGATATCAGCTGTTTAACACTTCTACTATAGTACCTCAGATATCAGCTGTTTAACACTTCCACTATAGTACCTCAGATATCAGCTGTTTAACACTTCTACTATAGTACCTCAGATATCAGCTGTTTAACACTTCCACTATAGTACCTCAGATATCAGCTGTTTAACACTTCCACTATAGTACCTCAGATATCAGCTGTTTAACACTTCTACTATAGTACCTCAGATATCAGCTGTTTAACACTTCCACTATAGTACCTCAGATATCAGCTGTTTAACACTTCCACTATAGTACCTCAGATATCAGCTGTTTAACACTTCCACTATAGTACCTCAGATATCAGCTGTTTAACACTTCCACTATAGTACCTCAGATATCAGCTGTTTAACACTTCTACTATAGTACCTCAGATATCAGCTGTTTAACACTTCTACTATAGTACCTCAGATATCAGCTGTTTAACACTTCTACTATAGTACCTCAGATATCAGCTGTTTAACACTTCCACTATAGTACCTCAGATATCAGCTGTTTAACACTTCCACTAGAGTACCTCAGATATCAGCTGTTTAACACTTCTACTATAGTACCTCAGATATCAGCTGTTTAACACTTCTACTATAGTACCTCAGATATCAGCTGTTTAACACTTCCACTATAGTACCTCAGATATCAGCTGTTTAACACTTCCACTATAGTACCTCAGATATCAGCTGTTTAACACTTCTACTATAGTACCTCAGATATCAGCTGTTTAACACTTTCACTATAGTACCTCAGATATCAGCTGTTTAACACTTCTACTATAGTACCTCAGATATCAGCTGTTTAACACTTCCACTATAGTACCTCAGATATCAGCTGTTTAACACTTCCACTATAGTACCTCAGATATCAGCTGTTTAACACTTCTACTATAGTACCTCCGATATCAGCTGTTTAACACTTCCACTATAGTACCTCAGATATCAGCTGTTTAACACTTCTACTATAGTACCTCAGATATCAGCTGTTTAACACTTCCACTATAGTACCTCAGATATCAGCTGTTTAACACTTCTACTATAGTACCTCAGATATCAGCTGTTTAACACTTCCACTATAGTACCTCAGATATCAGCTGTTTAACACTTCTACTATAGTACCTCAGATATCAGCTGTTTAACACTTCTACTATAGTACCTCAGATATCAGCTGTTTAACACTTCTACTATAGTACCTCAGATATCAGCTGTTTAACACTTCTACTATAGTACCTCAGATATCAGCTGTTTAACACTTCCACTATAGTACCTCAGATATCAGCTGTTTAACACTTCTACTATAGTACCTCAGATATCAGCTGTTTAACACTTCCACTATAGTACCTCAGATATCAGCTGTTTAACACTTCTACTATAGTACCTCAGATATCAGCTGTTTAACACTTCTACTATAGTACCTCAGATATCAGCTGTTTAACACTTCTACTATAGTACCTCTGATATCAGCTGTTTAACACTTTCACTATAGGACTTTTAGTAGTAGCTTGCGGTTTTAGTAAGTAGCTTAAATAATTAGCTATGGCAGTTTGATAGTAGAGCTTCAATATTTAGCTACGACAGTTTGATAGTAGAGCTTAAATAATTAGCTATGGCAGTTTGATAGTAGAGCTTAAATATTTAGCTATGGCAGTTTGATAGTAGAGCTTCAATATTTAGCTACGACAGTTTGATAGTAGAGCTTAAATAATTAGCTATGGCAGTTTGATAGTAGAGCTTAAATAATTAGCTATGGTAGTTTGATAGTAGAGCTTAAATAATTAGCTATGGCAGTTTGATAGTAAAGCTTAAATAATTAGCTATGGCAGTTTGATAGTAGAGCTTAAATAATTAGCTATGGCAGTTTGATAGTAGAGCTTAAATAATTAGCTATGGCAGTTTAATAATAATAATATGCCACTTACAGTCATGCGTGCATACATTTTTGTGTATGGGTGGTCCCGGGGATCGAACCCACTACCTTGGTGTTACAAGCGCCGTGCTCTACCAGCTGAGCTACAGAGGACCGCAGTTTGGCAGTTTGATAGTAGAACTTAAATAATTAGCTATGACAGTTTGGTAGTAGAGCTTAAATAATTAGCTATGGCAGTTTGATAGTAGAGCTTAAATAATTAGCAAAGGCAGTTTGATAGTAGAGCTTAAATTTAGCTATGGCAGTTTTGATAGTATTTTTAGTAGTAGCTAAGGTATTGCAGTGTTGGTATTATCTCTGTTTTGACAGTAGTTTTAAACGTTCAGTTTCCTGATTTGACCTCCCTCCCTCCCTCCCTCCCTCTCTCTCCCTCCCCCTTCCTCCCCCTCGCTCTCATCCTCAGATGATCTTCCCGTTCCACTGGCAGTGTCCGTACATCCCTCTGTGCCCGCTGGCCCTGGCAGGTGTCCTCTCCGCCCCCTGCCCCTTCATCGTGGGCGTCGACTCACGCTACTTTGACCTTTACGACCCCCCGCTGGACGTCAGCTGTGTCGACCTCGACACAAACACCATCTCCCAGTAAGCACTGCTTCTTCTGACACAAACACCATCTCCCAGTAAGCATTGCGGCGACTACCAACCCCCTGTTGTGTATTAGAATGGAATGGGATGGGATTGAATAGAATGGAATAGACTGTTTTCTATCCATATAATGTGTAAAATCTCTTTTTTGAGTATTGATCCCCCACACAGCATTTGCCCTTTGTGACTATAGCATTCTGCTCAGTCCCCAAACAACTCTCACAGAATTACTCTCAGACATACCACTTAGCTAAAGGACTGAGAGCAACACAGGGTCAACCATAGTAAAGGACCCCCAACCACTTAGCTAAAGGACTGAGAGCAACACAGGGTCAGCCATAGTGCAGGACCCCCAACCACTTAGCTAAAGGGCTGAGAGCAACACAGGGTCAACCATAGTAAAGGACCCCAACCACTTAGCTAAAGGGCTGAGAGCAACACAGGGTCAACCATAGTGCAGGACCCCAACCTCTTAGCTAAAGGGCTGAGAGCAACACAGGGTCAGCCATAGTGCAGGACCCCAACCACTTAGCTAAAGGGCTGAGAGCAACACAGGGTCAGCCATAGTGCAGGACCCCCAACCACTTAGCTAAAGGGCTGAGAGCAACACAGGGTCAGCCATAGTAAAGGACCCCAACCACTTAGCTAAAGGACTGAGAGCAACACAGGGTCAGCCATAGTAAAGGACCCCAACCACTTAGCTAAAGGGCTGAGAGCAACACAGGGTCAGCCATAGTAAAGGACCCCAACCACTTAGCTAAAGGGCTGAGAGCAACACAGGGTCAACCATAGTGCAGGACCCCAACCACTTAGCTAAAGGGCTGAGAGCAACACAGGGTCAGCCATAGTAAAGGACCCCAACCACTTAGCTAAAGGGCTGAGAGCAACACAGGGTCAGCCATAGTAAAGGACCCCAACCACTTAGCTAAAGGGCTGAGAGCAACACAGGGTCAGCCATAGTAAAGGACCCCAACCACTTAGCTAAAGGGCTGAGAGCAACACAGGGTCAGCCATAGTAAAGTACCCCCAACCACTTAGCTAAAGGGCTGAGAGCAACACAGGGTCAGCCATAGTGCAGGACCCCAACCACTTAGCTAAAGGGCTGAGAGCAACACAGGGTCAGCCATAGTAAAGTACCCCCAACCACTTAGCTAAAGGACTGAGAGCAACACAGGGTCAGCCATAGCGCAGGACCCCAACCACTTAGCTAAAGGGCTGAGAGCAACACAGGGTCAACCATAGTGCAGGACCCCCAACCACTTAGCTAAAGGGCTGAGAGCAACACAGGGTCAACCATAGTGCAGGACCCCCAACCACTTAGCTAAAGGGCTGAGAGCAACACAGGGTTAGCCATAGTAAAGGACCCCAACCACTTAGCTAAAGGGCTGAGAGCAACACAGGGTCAGCCATAGTAAAGGACCCCAACCACTTAGCTAAAGGGCTGAGAGCAACACAGGGTCAGCCATAGTAAAGGACCCCAACCACTTAGCTAAAGGACTGAGAGCAACACAGGGTCAACCATAGTGCAGGACCCCAACCATTTAGCTAAAGGGCTGAGAGCAACACAGGGTCAAGTATATTCCTCCAGGTGGGCTAAACCTAGTGGAGACAGTATATTCCTCCAGGTGGGCTGTAACCCAGTGGAGACAGTATATTCCTCCAGGTGGGCTGTAACCCAGTGGAGACAGTATATTCCTCCAGGTGGGCTGTAACCCAGTGGAGACAGTATATTCCTCCAGGTGGGCTGTAACCCAGTGGAGACAGTATATTCCTCCAGATGGGCTAAACCCAGTGGAGACAGTATATTCCTCCAGGTGGGCTGTAACCCAGTGGAGACAGTATATTCCTCCAGGTGGGCTGTAACCCAGTGGAGACAGTATATTCCTCCAGGTGGGCTGTGGAAGTGGTTGTTTTTACACTGTTAGCCTTTATTTTTTTTATTTTTTTTTTCACCTTTATTTAACCAGGTAAGCCAGTTCTCATTTACAACTGCGACCTGGCCAAGATAAAGCAAAGCAGTGTGATAAAAACAACAACACAGAGTTACATATGGGGTAAACACAACGTACAGTCAATAACACAATATAAATTATACTGTATTGTGTCAGGTTTTGGCCACTGTTGGTATAATAATAATAACAATAATAATAATATGCCATTTAGCAGACGCTTTTATCCAAAGCGACTTACAGTCATGTGTGCATCTATTGTCCGTATGGGTCAAAGTTCAATCTGTTTCTGTGGTTCTGTGTCTGTAAGATCAGTCCGATATTTCGACCAGTCTCGGGGGTGGTCTCCTGCCCCTATCCACCACCAGTGTTAGTTTTGTGCCAGTTCCACCTCTCAGGAGAGCTGACCGTGTGTTTCATCTTCCAGCAACGAAGATAAGAGGACCCTGACCTGGAAGATCCTGCCAAAGAAAGCCTGTAAAAACCTGATGAACGTGCTGAACAATCTCTACCAGGAACTGGTGGACGGTGAGTAGTGTACTGTATGGATGGAGAACTAAAGGTTTCACAATAAATACACTGGGTCAAGTGTAGGCTGAGTTGCCAGATGTGATTCTGGTTCTGCTTTAGCAAGCTCCTTTATTATAACGATGACAAAAGGAGTTGGCAACAGCAGAAAAAAATATCTGGCAACCAAGCTAGATCAAGAAAACGTTTTCATAAAACTAGTTTTCAAGGTCGACTTTGAAAGATTCTTTCAAGCTAATGTGTTTGAATCTTAGGTGTTGTGCTTCTTCTTATGAGTATGATAAACCGCTGTAACTGTGGTGTAGTACTACTTTACAGTCAGCTTAGAATCTGTTCTCCAGTGTCTACTGTGCAGGAAGTCCAACAGATGGTCGGCCTGTTTAAAGGACAGTATTGTAGCATTCTTCTTCCTCTCTCCTCTTTCTCTGTAAAAAACCCCACTAGTTAGTATAACATCATTATTCGTCTCTCTCCCTCTCCCCCTCTCTCTCTCCTCTCTCTCTCTCTCCCCCTCTCTCTCCTCTCTCTCTCTCCCCCTCTCTCTCTCTCTCCTCTCTCTCTCTCCCCCTCTCTCTCTCCTCTCTCTCTCCCTCTCTCTCTCTCCCCCTCTCTCTCTCCTCTCTCTCTCTCCCCCTCTCTCCTCTCTCTCCTCTCTCTCTCTCCCCCTCTCTCCTCTCTCTCCCCCTCTCTCTCTCCTCTCTCTCCCCCTCTCTCTCCTCTCTCTCTCTCTCCCCCTCTCTCCTCTCTCTCTCTCTCCTCTCTCTCTCTCTCTCCCCCCTCTCTCTCCCCCTCTCCCTCTCCCCCTCTCTCTCCTCTCTCTCCCCCTCCCCCTCTCTCTCCTCTCTCTCCCCTCTCTCTCTCCTCTCTCTCTCCCCCCTCTCTCTCTCCTCTCTCTCTCCTCTCTCTCCCTCTCCCCCCTCTCTCTCTCCTCTCTATCCCTCCCTCCCCCCTCTCTCTCTCCTCTCTCTCCCTCCCTCCCCCCTCTCTCTCTCCTCTCTCTCCCTCTCCCCCCCTCTCTCTCCTCTCTCTCTCTCTCGCTCTCTCCCCCCCTCTCTCTCTCCTCTCCCCCTCTCTCTCTCCTCTCTCCCTCTCCCCCTCTCGCTCTCCTCTCTCTCTCTGTCTCGCTCTCGCACTCTCTCTCTCTTGCTCCTCTCTCTCTCCTCTCTCTCCCTCTCTCTCTCTCTCCCCCCTCTCTCTCTCCTCTCCCCCCTCTCTCTCCTCTCTCTCTCTCTCTCGCTCTCGCACTCTCTCTCTCTCTCGCCCCTCTCTCTCCTCTCTCTCTCCCTCTCTCTCCTCTCTCTCTCGCTCTCTCTCCTCTCCCCCCTCTCTCTCTCCTCTCTCTCCCTCTCCCCCTCTCTCTCTCCCTCTCCTCTCTCTCCCCATCCCCCCTTTCTCCTCTCTCCCTCTTCCCCCTCTCTCTCTCTCCCTCTCCCCCCTCTCTCCTCTCTCTCTCCCTCTCCTCTCTCTCCCCCTCCCCCCCTTTCTCCTCTCTCTCTCCTCTCTCTCTCCCTCTCCCCCCTCTCTCCTCTCCCCCCTCTCTCTCTCTCTACCTGCTCTATTCATCTCCATTAGTTCAGTTTTGTTATTTATAGCCCAGTCAGTAAACCTGCTGCCTGCTTATTGAGAAATCAGATAAAAATTGAATAATGGTACATTCGGAGACTCAGTGAGGCTGAAAATCTGTCCTGCCACTGCATTAGTGTTTAGGCCGGGAATATTGAACATGGATACAGCTTGGCAGAGTAACAAGCTGAGCCATAACTTTAGGGACTTGTGCTTAGAGAAAAACTAACTTCAATAGAGATAGAACTCTGTGCTTTGTTATTTTAAATCTACTTCAACAACAACCAAACAGAACCCAAACCCCATGTCGTGAACTCAGTTTTCATTCAGAGCAAGTCCTGTTTGTTTTAAGTTGTGTTTTCATCTGTGTTAAACTGTTAAACTTTCATCTAGTTAAACAGGATGCACTAGCATACAACACATTAAGAACACCTTCCTAATATTGAGTTGCTTAAAAAATCATTCTTTAACCAGTCTCTTCCCCTTCATCTACACTGATTTGAAGTGTATTTAACAAGTGACATCAATAAGGGATCATATATTTCACCTGGATTCACCTGGTCAGTCTGTGTCATGGAAAGAGCCGGTGTTCCTAATGTTTTGTACACTCAGTGTATCTTTTAAGAGTGCTTTCCTCTATGTATCTATGGAACTACATGAGGGATGCGTCCCAAATGGCGCCCTGTTCCCTATATAGTGCACTACCTTAAGGAATAGGGTGCCATTTGGGACAAAACCTATAAGATATGCAAACAAAAAACATATTTTCCATTGGTTCCCCCCAGGTCAGCAATACCAACAACCCTATTTTCTATTGGTTCCCCCCAGGTCAGCAATACCAACAACCCTCTTTTTTATTGGTTCCCCCCCGGTCAGCATAACCAACAACCCTCTTTTTTATTGGTTCCCCCTAGGTCAGCATAACCAACAACCCTCTTTTTTATTGGTTCCCCCCAGGTCAGCATAACCAACAACCCTCTTTTTCTATTGGTTTCCTCTAGGTCAGCAGAACCAATAACCCTCTTTTCTATTGGTTGCCTCTAGGTCAGCAGAACCAATAACCCTCTTTTCTATTGGTTCCCCCTAGGTCAGCAGATCCAACAACCCTCTTTTCTATTGGTTCCCCCTAGGTCAGCAGAACCAATAACCCTCTTTTCTATTGGTTTCCTCTAGGTCAGCAGAACCAATAACCCTCTTTTCTATTGGTTCCCCCTAGGTCAGCAGATCCAACAACCCTCTTTTCTATTGGTTCCCCCTAGGTCAGCAGATCCAACAACCCTCTTTTCTATTGGTTCCCCCTAGGTCAGCAGAACCAATAACACTGTTTTCTATTGGTTTCCTCTAGGTCAGCAGCGTCCTGATGGCCTATTGGAGCTGAGTATGAATGACTGTACGGAGCTGGCCTGTGGGAAGAGCCTCCACAGCCTGGAGATGGAGATACAGGAAGCATTCCTCAGGTTCATGGCGGCCATCTTGAAAGGCTACCGCTCCTACCTGAGACCCATCACCCAGGCCCCGTCTGAGAAGGCTACTGACGCCTCCTCTCTCTTTGACCTGCAAGGTTAGTACCGGCTTGTGTGTGTGTGTGTGTGTGTGTGTGTGTGAGCGCTCCTACCTGAGACCCATCACCAAGGCCCTGTCTAAGAAGGCTACTGACGCCAGCTCACTGTTTGACCTGCAGGGCTGGACTAAAAGCCTGATATGATCAGAATAAGGCCAGGACTAGCTGGTTCATCAGCAGCCTTAGAGCAGGGCTGGAGTAAAAACCCATCCACCCGACACCACACCCTTCACATAGTTAGGAAGAGGGGATGGCATACAATGGAATAGGACTGAAACGAAGCTGCCGTGGGAAATCACAGTGTAAACCACAGCTCATCATTTGCCAGCTGTTGATTCTATTATAGCAGGCATTTTTCATTGGGGCTTGTGTTTTATAGTGGCCTATACATCACATTTATTTGTCATTTATATTCAAGGGGAATATCCATGTTCAGAAAGCCCAGCCACAGTTTAGCATTACGTCACTGACTTTGACAGTATTATGATGATGGAGAATTATAGACCTCTACACTGTGTATATATATCTAGGATCTCTCCCCATACACACTATTCTACAGCCTGTCTGCATGAGTCTGTGTGTGCGCTAGCTAGCTGCAGCTGTTCTATGCTCCAGAGGCTGCGGTAGAGAGTCTGGACTGGGGCCCGTTGAAGCTGGCTAATACATTTTACATTTTAGTCATTTAGCAGACGCTCTTATCCAGAGCGACTTACAGTTAGTGAGTGGATACATTTTCATACTGGCCCCGCGTGGGAATCGAACCCACAACCCTGGCGTTGCAAACGCCATGCTCTACCAACTGAGCTATACGGGACTACACCTAATACCACACCTGATGGAGTTGAGTTGAGACTGGGGCCTGTTGAAGCTGGCTAATACCACACCTGATGGAGTTGAGTTGGGACTGAAGCCCGTTGAAGCTGGCTAATACCACACCTGATGGAGTTGAGTTGGGACTGAAGCCCGTTGAAGCTGGCTAATACCACACCTGATGGAGTTGAGTTGGGACTGGGATGGTGATCTCATCCAGTCTGCGCTGTCTCCAGTGGATAACTAGTCAGAGAGTCCTTTATTGTTAAAGACTGCTCTGGCTAGCCGTAGCCAAGGGCTTCATCCCAAACGACACCCTATTCCCTATTTAGTGTATTACTTTTGACCAGAGCCCATAACCAAGGACGTGAGCAGTCTCCAGTGGACGCTAGCCATGCTAGCTGTATCCAAGGACGTGAGCAGTCTCCAGCGGACGCTAGCCATGCTAACTGTATCCAAGGACGTGAGCAGTCTCCAGTGGACGCTAGCCATGCTAGCTGTAGCGAAGGACGTGAGCAGTCTCCAGTGGACGCTAGCCATGCTAACTGTATCCAAGGGACGTGAGCAGTCTCCAGTGGACGCTAGCCATGCTAGCTGTATCCAAGGGACGTGAGCAGTCTCCAGTGGACGCTAGCCATGCTAGCTGTAGCCAAGGACGTGAGCAGTCTCCAGTGGACGCTAGTCATGCTAGCTGTATCCAAGGGACGTGAGCAGTCTCCAGTGGACGCTAGCCATGCTAGCTGTAGCGAAGGACGTGAGCAGTCTCCAATGGACGCTAGCCATGCTAGCTGTAGCCAAGGGACGTGAGCAGTCTCCAGTGGACGCTAGCCATGCTAGCTGTATCCAAGGACGTGAGCAGTCTCCAGTGGACGCTAGCCATGCTAACTGTATCCAAGGACGTGAGCAGTCTCCAGTGGACGCTAGCCATGCTAGCTGTAGCGAAGTACATGAGCAGTCTCCAGTGGACGCTAGCCATGCTAGCTGTAGCGAAGGACGTGAGCAGTCTCCAGTGGACGCTAGCCATGCTAGCTATAGCGAAGGACGTGAGCCGTCTCCAGTGGACGCTAGCCATGCTAGCTGTATCCAAGGACGTGAGCAGTCTCCAGTGGACGCTAGCCATGCTAGGTGTATCCAAGGACATGAGCAGTCTCCAGTGGACGCTAGCCATGCTAGCTGTATCCAAGGGACATGAGCAGTCTCCAGTGGACGCTAGCCATGCTAGCTGTATCCAAGGACATGTTGGATATGAGGAATGTGATCCAGACAAACAGGGATGAGGAGTTTAGAGAGACCTCTGCAGTGTTGTTATGTAATGATAGAGCTGGAACACACACACAGCCATGGGTAATGGGACAATGTGCTTTCTCCTTTGGCCAAGTGTGGGTGTGTATCTGTATCCATAGATAATCTATCAGCTGTCCGTTAGTATTACTGTAGGGACCCACAACAACACAAAGCTTGGCCTCCATGACTGCAGTGTGAGCCAATGGCCATCCCCCCTCCTCACTCCCCCTGGCCCTGTCTGTCCCACAGGTCAGCTGTTAGGTCAGGTCAGCTGTTAGGTCAGCTGGAAGTCAGGTCAGCTGTTAGTCAGCTGGAAGTCAGGTCAGCTGTTAGGTCAGGTCAGCTGTTAGGTTAGGTCAGCTGTTAGTCAGCTGGAAGTCAGGTCAGCTGTTAGGTCAGCTGGAAGTCAGGTCAGCTGTTAGGTCAGCTGGAGGTCAGGTCAGCTGTTAGGTCAGCTGGAAGTCAGGTCAGCTGTTAGGTCAGCTGGAAGTCAGGTCAGCTGTTAGGTCAGCTGGAAGTCAGGTCAGCTGTTAGGTCAGCTGGAGGTCAGGTCAGCTGTTAGGTCAGCTGGAAGTCAGGTCAGCTGTTAGGTCAGCTGGAAGTCAGGTCAGCTGTTAGGTCAGCTGGAAGTCAGGTCAGCTGTTAGGTCAGCTGGAAGTCAGGTCAGCTGTTAGGTCAGCTGGAAGTCAGGTCAGCTGTTAGGTCAGCTGGAAGTCAGGTCAGCTGTTAGGTCAGCTGGAAGTCAGGTCAGCTGTTAGGTCAGCTGGAAGTCAGGTCAGCTGTTAGTCAGCCCAGCTGGGTTTAACACTTACGGAAGTCACTTCCCTGTTTTGCACCTTAGATTGGCCCTGTGTTATCTTACCTGCACGGCTGTGCCTAACTAAGGTACATCCGTCGTTATTGTAAAATAGAATGTGTTCTCAATGACTTACCTGGTTAAATAAAGACTTGCCTGGTTAACTAAATAGTAACCTGGTTAAATAAAGACTTAACTGGTTAAATAAAGCTTTATTTGGTTAAATAAAGACGTACCTGGTTAAATAAAGACGTACCTGGTAAAGACGTACCTGGTTAAATAAAGACGTACCTGGTTAAATAAAGACGTACCTGGTTAAATAAAGACTTACCTGGTTAAATAAAGGTTAAACAATTATAATACTAAAGCAGCGTGCTTCATGGTCGAAGTTCCAAGTCCCTAAACCTATTTTGCCAGCCATACCTAGCAGTGAACCACACATGTTCTGTTCTGCTTCTCCCTCCACAACCGTCCTCTTCAGGGTTCCTGAAGAGCAGAGACCGGTCCCACCGGAAGTTCTACTGTATCTTTATAGGTTTCTGATATGGTTCTAATGTTCTGTAGGGTTCCTGAAGAGCAGAGACCGGTCCCACCAGAAGTTCTACTGTATCTTTATAGGTTTCTGATATGGTTCTAATGTTCTGTAGGGTTCCTGAAGAGCAGAGACCGGTCCCACCAGAAGTTCTACTGTATCTTTATAGGTTTCTGATATGGTTCTAATGTTCTGTAGGGTTCCTGAAGAGCAGAGACCGGTCCCACCAGAAGTTCTACTGTATCTTTATAGGTTTCTCATATGGTTCTAATGTTCTGTAGGGTTCCTGAAGAGCAGAGACCGGTCCCACCAGAAGTTCTACTCCCTGATGACCAAGACTCAGATGTTCATCAGGTTCATAGAGGAGTGTTCCTTCGTCTCAGACAAAGACGCCAGCCTGGCCTTCTTCGATGACTGTGTGGACAAGGTACAGCTTGGTTTATAACACTATCAACCTAGTCATATATAGACCTATCCTCTGTGAAATAACCCTATCCCTTCTCTGTACAGCTTGGTTTACAACACTATCATCCTAGTCATATATAGACCTATCCTCTGTGAAATATATCTCCCTGTCTAGTAGCTATGCTTGCCAGTGAAGTTCTTCTCCCTTCCCTCTATCTCCCATTCATTTCCATTCCCCTCCATTTCAACCATTGGTAGGCAGTCTTACTCTCTACAGGGTTGATGCGGGTGCAGCCAAAGCAGTATCACAGCAGATTCTACTAATTAAGTATTTATTGAAGACTGTGGGTGTTTCTCAATATGCGTACTACCGTGCTCCACACTCTCATGCTTCGAGTGCATTTTCCGAGGACGTTCTCTTGAGTTCGCATAAAACATTCCGTTTGAGAAGCACTCTCCCTACTGTATTACCTCACGCTGCACCCCCCCCCCCCCCCCCCCCCCCCCCCCCCCGTTCACCGAACCTTCTTCCAGCCAGGACAACGGCAACAATAGACACGAAACGAGATATACATAAAGCAAACGTTTTACTTCATCATTCTCAGCTAGCTATATGTGAATCGTAATAATCTAGCTAACCAGATAGTAAACATGCATAAAATTACCTAAAACTAATGTTATGCAAGGTAGATGTAAATTCTTTGTGGCTATCTCGCTAGCTAGCTAACAGTAATGGCTAGCCAGTTAACGTTCGCCCTGTTGACTTACTATGGGCTTGCGATCTGCGCACACTACAGTGGGTATTGTAGGCAAGTAAACATGCTAAAATTAACACAGTATAAATGTATTAACGTATCAAGATATAAAATATTGTAGTCAGGCAATATATGAGATGTGAATGGGCAACATTTCATTCCGAAGTCAGAGTCATTGATTTCAGGAAATGTTCCGTCGTTGTTTTTTGTGTTTCTGTGAAATACTTTCCGTTGAAGCTTGCATTGATGCATGCTTCAAAATATGTACAAAAGGAGTACGCATCCGGGAAGTGCCTTCCGTGCTCCGTTTCCAGGGTTCGTACAAGGTGCTTGAGGTGCCTAAAATACTTGAATTTGGCCCTCCTGAAATTCAAGTACTGGAATACCTTGAAAATCAGGAATCTTCTGAAAGGTAGTACTTGAATTAAAATGAGAGGAGAACAGAAAATGATAAAATATGTTAATATGAAAAATGTTAGAAAAATGTATTGGTCTTGGACCTTTAATTTCCAGGCAGAAACGAACTACCTCAGCCTTTTTTAAACATCCTTCGACTCCTGCCGTGTCAACAGACATCCCCCAAACAAAAATGAGTGTACAACTGGTAAATAATAAACTGATATTTCACTCAGATGTCTAGCTAGCTAGGTAGCTCAAGGGCTTTGGCTGTTAGCCAGGTTAGCTAGCTATAACTAGCTGGTTAGAAGGATGAAGTTAGAAGCTAACGTTGAACGGAGCCTGACCTCAGCAGGAGCAGTTGACTGAAATTAAAGCTAGCTATAATCAAAAGATATAAGTTCTCATAACAAAATACCTTTTCTTTACGGTGAGTAGTGAGACAGACAGTGGTGATTCAGGCTGCAATGAAGGAGGAAAATGAGATACTCAGAGAGAGGAAGCATTGAAGCAAGCAGGGAGAGAGGTTAGTAGTACGGTGGTTCCCAAACCTGGGGTCCGGAACCCATGTGGGTCCCCTAAAATTGAAATAGGGTCCCCTGAGAGAATCTTATCAAACACAGTAACTTGTTGCTCTTCAAATGTGTATAGATTACAACATTTTAGTGTCAACTAAACTTTACACTGTCAGAATTAACTTTAATGTCGTTATGTGTTGGGACAGCCTGTGGACCTAACATTTAAGTGAAATATAAAGGCAATTTAAATAGAAAGACAATTTAATATTATTATCATGTACACTGAACAAAAAATATAAATGCAACCATTTCAAAAAATGTACTGAGTTACAATTCATATAAGGAAATCAGTCAACATCATCAGTACTGACTTACCACTCATGTATGTAGTCAATACATGTGTGAAACACGTATTATTGAGTAGAACTTGTAAGATGGTGATGAATAGTAAGTTAGTTATGGTGTTCTACTGCCATCTGGTGGCGACTAGAAACAATTGCATAATAGGAACTATTGCAAATTGATGGTTCTTGAAAATAAATATGAGTGCTTGAATTTGTCTTTGAAAAAGTCCTTGAATTTGACTTGCCACTGTCTGTTCGAACCCTGCGTTTAACCTTAGTACTGTCTGGTTATTTCCTTTTAACCTTAGTACTGTCTGGTTATTTCCTTTAACCTTAGTACTGTCAGGTTATTTCCTTTAACCTTAGTACTGTCTGGTTATTTCCTTTAACCTTAGTACTGTCAGGTTATTTCCTTTAACCTTAGTACTGTCTGGTTATTTCCTTTAACCTTAGTACTGTCTGGTTATTTCCTTTAACCTTAGTACTGTCTGGTTATTTCCTTTAACCTTAGTACTGTCTGGTTATTTCCTTTAACCTTAGTACTGTCTGGTTATTTCCTTTAACCTTAGTACTGTCTGGTTATTTCCTTTAACCTTAGTACTGTCTGGTTATTTCCTTTAACCTTAGTACTGTCTGGTTATTTCCTTTAACCTTAGTACTGTCTGGTTATTTCCTTTAACTTTAGTACTGTCTGGTTATTTCCTTTAACCTTAGTACTGTCTGGTTATTTCCTTTAACCTTAGTACTGTCTGGTTATTTCCTTTAACCTTAGTACGGTCTGGTTATTTCCTTTAACCTTAGTACTGTCTGGTTATTTCCTTTAACCTTAGTACGGTCTGGTTATTTCCTTTAACCTTAGTACGGTCTGGTTATTTCCTTTAACCTTAGTACGGTCTGGTTATTTCCTTTAACCTTAGTACTGTCTGGTTATTTCCTTTAACCTTAGTACTGTCTGGTTATTTCCTTTAACCTTAGTACTGTCTGGTTATTTCCTTTAACCTTAGTACTGTCTGGTTATTTCCTTTAACCTTAGTACTGTCTGGTTATTTCCTTTAACCTTAGTACTGTCTGGTTATTTCCTTTAACCTTAGTACTGTCTGGTTATTTCCTTTAACTTTAGTACTGTCTGGTTATTTCCTTTAACCTTAGTACTGTCTGGTTATTTCCTTTAACCTTAGTACTGTCTGGTTATTTCCTTTAACCTTAGTACTGTCTGGTTATTTCCTTTAACCTTAGTACTGTCTGGTTATTTCCTTTAACCTTAGTACTGTCTGGTTATTTCCTTTAACCTTAGTACTGTCTGGTTATTTCCTTTAACCTTAGTACTGTCAGGTTATTTCCTTTAACCTTAGTACTGTCTGGTTATTTCCTTTAACCTTAGTACTGTCTGGTTATTTCCTTTAACCTTAGTACTGTCTGGTTATTTCCTTTAACCTTAGTACTGTCTGGTTATTTCCTTTAACTTTAGTACTGTCTGGTTATTTCCTTTAACCTTAGGACTGTCTGGTTATTTCCTTTAACCTTAGTACTGTCTGGTTATTTCCTTTAACCTTAGTACTGTCTGGTTATTTCCTTTAACCTTAGTACTGTCTGGTTATTTCCTTTAACCTTAGTACTGTCTGGTTATTTCCTTTAACCTTAGTACTGTCTGGTTATTTCCTTTAACCTTAGTACTGTCTGGTTATTTCCTTTAACCTTAGTACTGTCTGGTTATTTCCTTTAACCTTAGTACTGTCTGGTTATTTCCTTTAACCTTAGTACTGTCTGGTTATTTCCTTTAACCTTAGTACTGTCAGGTTATTTCCTTTAACCTTAGTACTGTCTGGTTATTTCCTTTAACCTTAGTACTGTCTGGTTATTTCCTTTAACCTTAGTACTGTCAGGTTATTTCCTTTAACCTTAGTACTGTCTGGTTATTTCCTTTAACTTTAGTACTGTCTGGTTATTTCCTTTAACCTTAGTACTGTCAGGTTATTTCCTTTAACCTTAGTACTGTCAGGTTATTTCCTTTAACCTTAGTACTGTCTGGTTATTTTCCATCAGTCCTGCTCTCCTCCACCTGTCTCTAACTCAACATGCTTTTCTCCTCTCCTCTCCTCTCCTCTCCTCTCCTCTCCTCTCCTCTCCTCTCCTCTCCTCTCCTCTCCTCTCCTCTCCTCTCCTCTCCTCTCCTCTCCTCTCCTCTCCTCTCCTCTCCTCTCCTCTCCTCTCCTCTCCTCTCCTCTCCTCTCCTCTCCTCTCCTCTCCTCTCCTCTCCTCTCCTCTCTGCCTCCCTGTGCGTGCAGCTCTACAGTTCAGAGCGCAGTGCAGACAAAGGAGGCAAGGTGAGTGACTGTGTCCACCCTACCACCCTACCACACTACCACCCTACCAACCTACCACCCTACCACTTTACCACCCTACCACTTTACCACCCTACCACCCTACCACCCTACCACTTTACCACCCTACCACTTTACCACCCTACCACCCTACCACTTTACCACCCTACCACTTTACCACCCTACCACTTTACCACCCTACCACCCTACCACTTTACCACCCTACCACACTACCACTCTACCACCCTACCACTTTACCACCCTACCACCCTACCACTTTACCACCCTACCACTCTACCACAACTTATTTACTGTCAACTAAGTTCTGTCCATACTGCTATTGCTTCATTCTACAGGGTATGCTAGTGTGAATATATTGCTTAATTCTACAGGGTATGCTGGTGTGAATATATTGCTTCATTCTACAGGGTATGCTAGTGTGAATATATTGCTTCATTCTACAGGGTATGCTAGTGTGAATATATTGCTTCATTCTACAGGGTATGCTAGAGTGAATATATTGCTTAATTCTACAGGGTATGCTAGTATGAATATATTGCTTAATTCTACAGGGTATGCTAGTGTGAATATATTGCTTAATTCTACAGGGTATGCTAGTGTGAATATATTGCTTCATTCTACAGGGTATGTTATTCTATATTAAAACACAGGACAGTCCACCTCTCTGTCTGTCTCTGCTACCTTCCCTTCTGTATTAAAACACAGGGCAGTCCACCTCTCTGTCTGTCTCTGCTACCTTCCCTTCTGTATTAAAACACAGGACAGTCCACCTCTCTGTCTGTCTCTGCTACCTTCCCTTCTGTATTAAAACACAGGGCAGTCCACCTCTCTGTCTGTCTCTGCTACCTTCCCTTCTGTATTAAAACACAGGGCAGTCCACCTCTCTGTCTGTCTCTGCTACCTTCCCTTCTGTATTAAAACACAGGACAGTCCACCTCTCTGTCTGTCTCTGCTACCTTCCCTTCTGTATTAAAACACAGGACAGTCCACCTCTCTGTCTGTCTCTGCTACCTTCCCTTCTGTATTAAAACACAGGGCAGTCCACCTCTCTGTTTTTCTCTGCTACCTTCCCTTCTGTATTAAAACACAGGGTAGTCCACCTCTCTGTCTGTCTCTGCTACCTTCCCTTCTGTATTAAAACACAGGGCAGTCCACCTCTCTGTCTGTCTCTGCTACCTTCCCTTCTGTATTAAAACACAGGGCAGTCCACCTCTCTGTCTGTCTCTGCTACCTTCCCTTCTGTATTAAAACACAGGACAGTCCACCTCTCTGTCTGTCTCTGCTACCTTGCCTTCTGTATTAAAACACAGGGCAGTCCACCTCTCTGTCTGTCTCTGCTACCTTCCCTTCTGTAGAGAAACACAGGGCAGTCCACCTCTCTGTCTGTCTCTGCTGCCTTCCCTTCTGTATTAAAACACAGGACAGTCCACCTCTCTGTCTGTCTCTGCTACCTTCCCTTCTGTATTAAAACACAGGGCAGTCCACCTCTCTGTCTGTCTCTGCTACCTTCCCTTCTGTATTAAAACACAGGACAGTCCACCTCTCTGTCTGTCTCTGCTACCTTCCCTTCTGTATTAAAACACAGGGCAGTCCACCTCTCTGTCTGTCTCTGCTACCTTCCCTTCTGTATTAAAACACAGGACAGTCCACCTCTCTGTCTGTCTCTGCTACCTTCCCTTCTGTATTAAAACACAGGGCAGTCCACCTCTCTGTCTGTCTCTGCTACCTTCCCTTCTGTATTAAAACACAGGGCAGTCCACCTCTCTGTCTGTCTCTGCAACCTTCCCTTCTGTATTAAAACACAGGGCAGTCCACCTCTCTGTCTGTCTCTGCTACCTTCCCTTCTGTATTAAAACACAGGGCAGTCCACCTCTCTGTCTGTCTCTGCTACCTTCCCTTCTGTATTAAAACACAGGGCAGTCCACCTCTCTGTCTGTCTCTGCTACCTTCCCTTCTGTATTAAAACACAGGGCAGTCCACCTCTCTGTCTGTCTCTGCTACCTTCCCTTCTGTATTAAAACACAGGACAGTCCACCTCTCTGTCTGTCTCTGCTACCTTCCCTTCTGTATTAAAACACAGGGCAGTCCACCTCTCTGTCTGTCTCTGCTACCTTCCCTTCTGTATTAAAACACAGGGCAGTCCACCTCTCTGTCTGTCTCTGCTACCTTCCCTTCTCTATTAAAACACAGGGCAGTCCACCTCTCTGTCTGTCTCTGCTACCTTCCCTTCTGTATTAAAACACAGGGCAGTCCACCTCTCTGTCTGTCTCTGCTACCTTCCCTTCTGTATTAAAACACAGGGCAGTCCACCTCTCTGTCTGTCTCTGCTACCTTCCCTTCTCTATTAAAACACAGGGCAGTCCTCCTCTCTGTCTGTCTCTGCTACCTTCCCTTCTGTATTAAAACACAGGGCAGTCCACCTCTCTGTCTGTCTCTGCTACCTTCCCTTCTGTATTAAAACACAGGGCAGGCCACCTCTCTGTCTGTCTCTGCTACCTTCCCTTCTGTATTAAAACACAGGGCAGTCCACCTCTCTGTCTGTCTCTGCTACCTTCCCTTCTGTATTAAAACACAGGACAGTCCACCTCTCTGTCTGTCTCTGCTACCTTCCTTTCTGTATTAAAACACAGGGCAGTCCACCTCTCTGTCTGTCTCTGCTACCTTCCCTTCTGTATTAAAACACAGGGCAGTCCACCTCTCTGTCTGTCTCTGCTACCTTCCCTTCTGTATTAAAACACAGGACAGTCCACCTCTCTGTCTGTCTCTGCTACCTTCCCTTCTGTATTAAAACACAGGACAGTCCACCTCTCTGTCTGTCTCTGCTACCTTCCCTTCTGTATTAAAACACAGGACAGTCCTCCTCTCTGTCTGTCTCTGCTATCTTCCCTTCTGTATTAAAACACAGGGCAGTCCACCTCTCTGTCTGTCTCTGCTACCTTCCCTTCTGTATTAAAACACAGGGCAGTCCACCTCTCTGTCTGTCTCTGCTACCTTCCCTTCTGTATTAAAACACAGGACAGTCCACCTCTCTGTCTGTCTCTGCTACCTTCCCTTCTGTATTAAAACACAGGACAGTCCACCTCTCTGTCTGTCTCTGCTACCTTCCCTTCTGTATTAAAACACAGGACAGTCCTCCTCTCTGTCTGTCTCTGCTATCTTCCCTTCTGTATTAAAACACAGGGCAGTCCACCTCTCTGTCTGTCTCTGCTACCTTGCCTTCTGTATTAAAACACAGGGCAGTCCACCTCTCTGTCTGTCTCTGCTACCTTCCCTTCTGTATTAAAACACAGGACAGTCCACCTCTCTGTCTGTCTCTGCTACCTTCCCTTCTGTATTAAAACACAGGGCAGTCCACCTCTCTGTCTGTCTCTGCTACCTTCCCTTCTGTATTAAAACACAGGACAGTCCACCTCTCTGTCTGTCTCTGCTACCTTCCCTTCTGTATTAAAACACAGGACAGTCCACCTCTCTGTCTGTCTCTGCTACCTTCCCTTCTGTATTAAAACACAGGACAGTCCACCTCTCTGTCTGTCTCTGCTACCTTCCCTTCTGTATTAAAACACAGGGCAGTCCACCTCTCTGTCTGTCTCTGCTACCTTCCCTTCTGTATTAAAACACAGGACAGTCCACCTCTCTGTCTGTCTCTGCTACCTTCCCTTCTGTATTAAAACACAGGACAGTCCACCTCTCTGTCTGTCTCTGCTACCTTCCCTTCTGTATTAAAACACAGGGCAGTCCACCTCTCTGTCTGTCTCTGCTACCTTCCCTTCTGTATTAAAACACAGGACAGTCCTCCTCTCTGTCTGTCTCTGCTACCTTCCCTTCTTTATTAAAACACAGCCAGTCACTCTCAACTCTGCTACCTTCCCTTCTTTATTAAAACACAGCCAGTCACTCTCAACTCTGCTACCTTCCCTTCTGTAGAAAAACACAGCCAGTCACTCTCAACTCTGCTACCTTCCCTTCTGTATAAAAACACAGCCAGTCACTCTCAACTCTGCTACCTTCCCTTCTTTATTAAAACACAGCCAGTCACTCTCAACTCTGCTACCTTCCCTTCTGTAGAAAAACACAGCCAGTCACTCTCAACTCTGCTACTTTCCCTTCTGTAGAAAAACACAGCCAGTCACTCTCAACTCTGCTATCTTCCCTTCTGTAGAAAAACACAGCCAGTCACTCTCAACTCTGCTATCTTCCCTTCTGTAGAAAAACACAGCCAGTCACTCTCAACTCTGCTACCTTCCCTTCTTTATTAAAACACAGCCAGTCACTCTCAACTCTGCTACCTTCCCTTCTGTAGAAAAACACAGCCAGTCACTCTCAACTCTGCTACTTTCCCTTCTGTAGAAAAACACAGCCAGTCACTCTCAACTCTGCTACCTTCCCTTCTTTATTAAAACACAGCCAGTCACTCTCAACTCTGCTACCTTCCCTTCTTTATTAAAACACAGCCAGTCACTCTCAACTCTGCTACCTTCCCTTCTGTAGAAAAACACAGGGCAGTCACTCTCAACTCTGCTACCTTCCCTTCTGTAGAAAAACACAGCCAGTCACTCTCAACTCTGCTACCTTCCCTTCTGTAGAAAAACACAGGGCAGTCACTCTCAACTCTGCTACCTTCCCTTCTGTAGAAAAACACAGCCAGTCACTCTCAACTCTGCAACCTTCCCTTCTTTATTAAAACACAGCCAGTCACTCTCAACTCTGCTACCTTCCCTTCTTTATTAAAACACAGCCAGTCACTCTCAACTCTGCTACCTTCCCTTCTGTAGAAAAACACAGGGCAGTCACTCTCAACTCTGCTACCTTCCCTTCTGTAGAAAAACACAGCCAGTCACTCTCAACTCTGCTACCTTCCCTTCTGTAGAAAAACACAGCCAGTCACTCTCAACTCTTCTACTTTCCCTTCTGTAGAAAAACACAGCCAGTCACTCTCAACTCTGCTACCTTCCCTTCTGTAGAAAAACACAGGGCAGTCACTCTCAACTCTGCTACCTTCCCTTCTGTAGAAAAACACAGCCAGTCACTCTCAACTCTGCTACCTTCCCTTCTGTAGAAAAACACAGCCAGTCACTCTCAACTCTTCTACTTTCCCTTCTGTAGAAAAACACAGCCAGTCACTCTCAACTCTGCTACCTTCCCTTCTTTATTAAAACACAGCCAGTCACTCTCAACTCTGCTACCTTCCCTTCTTTATTAAAACACAGCCAGTCACTCTCAACTCTGCTACCTTCCCTTCTGTAGAAAAACACAGCCAGTCACTCTCAACTCTGCTACCTTCCCTTCTGTAGAAAAACACAGGGCAGTCACTCTCAACTCTGCTACCTTCCCTTCTGTAGAAAAACACAGCCAGTCACTCTCAACTCTGCAACCTTCCCTTCTTTATTAAAACACAGCCAGTCACTCTCAACTCTGCTACCTTCCCTTCTTTATTAAAACACAGCAAGTCACTCTCAACTCTGCAACCTTCCCTTCTGTAGAAAAACACAGCCAGTCACTCTCAACTCTGCTACCTTCCCTTCTTTATTAAAACACAGCCAGTCACTCTCAACTCTGCAACCTTCCCTTCTTTATTAAAACACAGCCAGTCACTCTCAACTCTGCTACCTTCCCTTCTTTATTAAAACACAGCCAGTCACTCTCAACTCTGCTACCTTCCCTTCTGTAGAAAAACACAGCCAGTCACTCTCAACTCTGCTACCTTCCCTTCTTTATTAAAACACAGCCAGTCACTCTCAACTCTGCTACCTTCCCTTCTTCATTAAAACACAGCCAGTCACTCTCAACTCTGCAACCTTCCCTTCTTTATTAAAACACAGCCAGTCACTCTCAACTCTGCAACCTTCCCTTCTTTATTAAAACACAGCCAGTCACTCTCAACTCTGCTACCTCCCTTCTTTATTAAAACACAGCCAGTCACTCTCAACTCTGCAACCTTCCCTTCTTTATTAAAACACAGCTAGTCACTCTCAACTCTGCTACCTTCCCTTCTTTATTAAAACACAGCCAGTCACTCTCAACTCTGCTTTACACCAAGTCTGCATCATCCCAAGTTTCATTGTGGAACATTATATCAATCTGCTGCAGTAGGACTTAAGAGCAGTACATTGCAGTGGTGTCTGTGGTAGAAAACCCCCAACAGTTTTTCCTCTAATGAGTTCAGCCTTGAATTTGTAATGACTTGAGCTGAGAAGGGCTTTTTTAGCAGCTCAGTGATTTCTAAAAGGCTTGACGGTAGAGTTGATGTGGAGGATTAGAGTTGAGTCTTCTAAAGCGTATCTTCTTGTCTCTCCCAGGGAGAGGGATTGTCAGTGTACTGAAGCCCTGATCGAATTGTGTGGTCCATTGGGTCTTAGTGTGTGTGTGTGTGCATGTGCGTGCGTGTGCGTGCGTGGTGTGTGTAGTCCATTGGGTCTTTGCCTGTGTGTATGTAATCAGTATCTGTGGTCCTCTACTTCTGATGTAGTGAAACATGACATTCAGTAATCAGTGTCTGTGGTCCTCTGTCTGATGTAGTGAAACATGACATTCAGTAATCAGTATCTGTGGTCCTCTGTCTGATGTAGTGAAACATGACATTCAGTAATCAGTATCTGTGGTCCTCTGTCTGATGTAGTGAAACATGACATTCAGTAATCAGTATCTGTGGTCCTCTGTCTGATGTAGTGAAACATGACATTCAGTAATCAGTATCTGTGGTCCTCTGTCTGATGCAGTGAAACATGACATTCAGTAATCAGTATCTGTGGTCCTCTGTCTGATGTAGTGAAACATGACATTCAGTAATCAGTATCTGTGGTCCTCTGTCTGATGTAGTGAAACATGACATTCAGTAATCAGTATCTGTGGGCCTCTGTCTGATGTAGTGAAACATGACATTCAGTAATCAGTATCTGTGGTCCTCTGTCTGATGTAGTGAAACATGACATTCAGTAATCAGTATCTGTGGGCCTCTGTCTGATGGAGTGAAACATGACATTCAGTAATCAGTATCTGTGGGCCTCTGTCTGATGGAGTGAAACATGACATTCAGTAATCAGTATCTGTGGGCCTCTGTCTGTAGTGAAACATGACATTCAGTAATCAGTATCTGTGGGCCTCTGTCTGTAGTGAAACATGACATTCAGTAATCAGTATCTGTGCGCCTCTGTCTGTAGTGAAACATGACATTCAGTAATCAGTATCTGTGGTCCTCTACTTCTGATGTAGTGAAACATGACATTCAGTAATCAGTATCTGTGGGCCTCTGTCTGTAGTGAAACATGACATTCAGTAATCAGTATCTGTGGGCCTCTGTCTGATGTAGTGAAACATGACATTCGGTAATCAGTATCTGTGGGCCTCTGTCTGTAGTGAAACATGACATTCAGTAATCAGTATCTGTGGGCCTCTGTCTGTAGTGAAACATGACATTCAGTAATCAGTATCTGTGGGCCTCTGCCTGATGTAGTGAAACATGACATTCAGTAATCAGTATCTGTGGGCCTCTGTCTGTAGTGAAACATGACATTCAGTAATCAGTATCTGTGGGCCTCTGTCTGATGTAGTGAAACATGACATTCAGTAATCAGTATCTGTGGGCCTCTGCCTGATGTAGTGAAACATGACATTCAGTAATCAGTATCTGTGGTCCTCTGCCTGATGTAGTGAAACATGACATTCAGTAATCAGTATCTGTGGGCCTCTGTCTGATGTAGTGAAACATGACATTCAGTAATCAGAATCTGTGGGCCTCTGCCTGATGTAGTGAAACATGACATTCAGTAATCAGTATCTGTGGGCCTCTGCCTGATGTAGTGAAACATGCCATTCAGTAATCAGTATCTGTGGTCCTCTGTCTGATGTAGTGAAACATGACATTCAGTAATCAGTATCTGTGGTCCTCTATGTCTGATGTAGTGAAACATGACATTCAGTAATCAGTATCTGTGGTCCTCTGTCTGTAGTGAAACATGACATTCAGTAATCAGTATCTGTGGTCCTCTGTCTGATGTAGTGAAACATGACATTCAGTAATCAGTATCTGTGGGCCTCTGTCTGTAGTGAAACATGACATTCAGTAATCAGTATCTGTGGTCCTCTGTCTGATGTAGTGAAACATGACATTCAGTAATCAGTATCTGTGGTCCTCTGTCTGATACAGTGAAACATGACATTCAGTAATCAGTATCTGTGGGCCTCTGTCTGATGTAGTGAAACATGACATTCAGTAATCAGTATCTGTGGGCCTCTGTCTGATGTAGTGAAACATGACATTCAGTAATCAGTATCTGTGGGCCTCTGTCTGTAGTGAAACATGACATTCAGTAATCAGTATCTGTGGGCCTCTGTCTGTAGTGAAACATGACATTCAGTAGTCAGTATCTGTGGTCCTCTGTCTGATGTAGTGAAACATGACATTCAGTAATCAGTATCTGTGGGCCTCTGTCTGATGTAGTGAAACATGACATTCAGTAATCAGTATCTGTGGGCCTCTGTCTGATGTAGTGAAACATGACATTCAGTAATCAGTATCTGTGGGCCTCTGTCTGTAGTGAAACATGACATTCAGTAATCAGTATCTGTGGGCCTCTGTCTGTAGTGAAACATGACATTCAGTAATCAGTATCTGTGGGCCTCTGTCTGTAGTGAAACATGACATTCAGTAATCAGTATCTGTGGGCCTCTGTCTGTAGTGAAACATGACATTCAGTAATCAGTATCTGTGGTCCTCTACTTCTGATGTAGTGAAACATGACATTCAGTAATCAGTATCTGTGGGCCTCTGTCTGTAGTGAAACATGACATTCAGTAATCAGTATCTGTGGGCCTCTGTCTGTAGTGAAACATGACATTCAGTAATCAGTATCTGTGGTCCTCTGTCTGATGTAGTGAAACATGACATTCAGTAATCAGTATCTGTGGGCCTCTGTCTGTAGTGAAACATGACATTCAGTAATCAGAATCTGTGGGCCTCTGCCTGATGTAGTGAAACATGACATTCAGTAATCAGTATCTGTTGTCCTCTGCCTGATGTAGTGAAACATGACATTCAGTAATCAGTATCTGTGGTCCTCTATGTCTGATGTAGTGAAACATGACATTCAGTAATCAGTATCTGTGGGCCTCTGTCTGTAGTGAAACATGACATTCAGTAATCAGTATCTGTGGTCCTCTATCTGATGTAGTGAAACATGACATTCAGTAATCAGTATCTGTGGTCCTCTGTCTGTAGTGAAACATGACATTCAGTAATCAGTATCTGTGGTCCTCTGTCTGATGTAGTGAAACATGACATTCAGTAATCAGTATCTGTGGGCCTCTGTCTGTAGTGAAACATGACATTCAGTAATCAGTATCTGTGGTCCTCTGTCTGATGTAGTGAAACATGACATTCAGTAATCAGTATCTGTGGGCCTCTGTATGTAGTGAAACATGACATTCAGTAATCAGTATCTGTGGTCCTCTATGTCTGATGTAGTGAAACATGACATTCAGTAATCAGTATATGTGGGCCTCTGTCTTATGTAGTGAAACATGACATTCAGTAATCAGTATCTGTGGGCCTCTGTCTGTAGTGAAACATGACATTCAGTAATCAGTATCTGTGGTCCTCTATGTCTGATGTAGTGAAACATGACATTCAGTAGTCAGTATCTGTGGTCCTCTGTCTGATGTAGTGAAACATGACATTCAGTAATCAGTATATGTGGTCCTCTGTCTGATGTAGTGAAACATGACATTCAGTAATCAGTATCTGTGGTCCTCTGTCTGATGTAGTGAAACATGACATTCAGTAATCAGTATATGTGGGCCTCTGTCTGATGTAGTGAAACATGACATTCAGTAATCAGTATCTGTGGGCCTCTGTCTGTAGTGAAACATGACATTCAGTAATCAGTATCTGTGGTCCTCTGTCTGATGTAGTGAAACATGACATTCAGTAATCAGTATCTGTGGGCCTCTGTCTGATGTAGTGAAACATGACATTCAGTAATCAGTATCTGTGGTCCTCTACTTCTGATGTAGTGAAACATGACATTCAGTAATCAGTATCTGTGGTCCTCTATGTCTGATGTAGTGAAACATGACATTCAGTAGTCAGTATCTGTGGTCCTCTGTCTGATGTAGTGAAACATGACATTCAGTAATCAGTATCTGTGGTCCTCTGTCTGATGTAGTGAAACATGACATTCAGTAATCAGTATCTGTGGTCCTCTGTCTGATGTAGTGAAACATGACATTCAGTAATCAGTATATGTGGGCCTCTGTCTGATGTAGTGAAACATGACATTCAGTAATCAGTATCTGTGGGCCTCTGTCTGTAGTGAAACATGACATTCAGTAATCAGTATCTGTGGTCCTCTGTCTGATGTAGTGAAACATGACATTCAGTAATCAGTATCTGTGGGCCTCTGTCTGATGTAGTGAAACATGACATTCAGTAATCAGTATCTGTGGTCCTCTACTTCTGATGTAGTGAAACATGACATTCAGTAATCAGTATCTGTGGTCCTCTATGTCTGATGTAGTGAAACATGACATTCAGTAATCAGTATCTGTGGGCCTCTGTCTGTAGTGAAACATGACATTCAGTAATCAGTATATGTGGGCCTCTGCCTGATGTAGTGAAACATGACATTCAGTAATCAGTATCTGTGGGCCTCTGCCTGATGTAGTGAAACATGACATTCAGTAATCAGTATCGGTGGTCCTCTATGTCTGATGTAGTGAAACATGACATTCAGTAATCAGTATCTGTGGTCCTCTGTCTGATGTAGTGAAACATGACATTCAGTAATCAGTATCTGTGGGCCTCTACTTCTGATGTAGTGAAACATGACATTCAGTAATCAGTATCTGTGGGCCTCTGCCTAATGTAGTGAAACATGACATTCAGTAATCAGTATCTGTGGGCCTCTGTCTGTAGTGAAACATGACATTCAGTAATCAGTATCTGTGGTCCTCTGTCTGATGTAGTGAAACATGACATTCAGTAATCAGTATCTGTGGTCCTCTATGTCTGATGTAGTGAAACATGACATTCAGTAATCAGTATCTGTGGTCCTCTATGTCTGATGTAGTGAAACATGACATTCAGTAATCAGTATCTGTGGTCCTCTACTTCTGATGTAGTGAAACATGACATTCAGTAATCAGTATCTGTGGGCCTCTGCCTGATGTAGTGAAACATGACATTCAGTAGTCAGTATCTGTGGGCCTCTGTCTGTAGTGAAACATGACATTCAGTAATCAGTATCTGTGGTCCTATGTCTGATGTAGTGAAACATGACATTCAGTAATCAGTATCTGTGGAGTGTATGGGTAGCCTTTACATTACACTGGTGTCTGGTGCTAAACCCAGTGGCTAGGGAAATAGATGACCCTTGGTGTTTTCCTGAGGTAATTGGGTGTGTTGTACTCGCTGTGCCAAGCTGTTTGTTAACAGTGTAGAACTCACAAGACAACTCTTCTCAGCTCAGACTGTCACCTTGATTTACTTCGATGGAGGCAGGGAGGGAGGCAGGGAGGGAGGCAGGGAGGGAGGGGTGTGTATGCCAGCATCCAAAGCCCCTCACCCCTTCCTTCTTCTCTAGTGTGAGGTAAGGAGTATTCCTCTCTCCCCTCCTTCCTTCCCTCACTCCTCCCTCCACCCTTCTTTCTAACCCTCCCTCCTTCCCTCCCCTTCTCTAGTCTGAGGAAAGGAGTATCCCTCCCTCCTCCCTCCCTTCCTCTATTCCTCCCTCCTCCCTCCCTTCCTCTATCCCTCCCTCCTCCCTCCTCCCTCCCTTCCTCTATCCCTCCCTCCCTCCCTCTCTCCTTCCCTCCCCTTCTCTAGTCTGAGGAAATGAGTATCCCTCCTCCCCCCCTCCCTTCCTCTATCCCTCCCTCCTCCCTCCCTTCCTCTATCCCTCCCTTCCTCTATCCCTCCCTTCCTCTATCCCTCCCTCCCTCCCTCCTCCCTCCCTTCCTCTATCCCTCCTCCCCCCCTCCCTTCCTCTATCCCTCCCTCCTCCCTCCCTACCTCGATCCCTCCTTCTCTCCCTACTCCCTAAGTATATCCGGTTTACTCACCAGAAGGGCTTATCCCAATGACACCCTCACTGCACTGTGGTGTCCCTGACAGGATTACACATCCACACACACTCTCTCAGAGAGCTCCATGTCCAGATCAGCTGAACTCAATGTTCTCCACCAGAAACAAAGAAACGCAGCTTTGGATGTGTAGCATCTGGCAGGTTTTTACATCATCACTGTCTCTCTGGCTAGTGGAACACTAGTACACTGTCACACACTGTACAACCTAACCTTAATCACACTGTCACACACTGTACAACCTATCCTGAATCACACTGTCACACACTGTACAACCTAACCTTAATTACACTGTCACACACTGTACAACCTAACCTGAATCACACTGTCACACACTGTACAACCTAACCTGAATCATCAGTTTATTTTAAAGTGGTTCTCAACATGTAAATTATCCTAGTATAAGGTCTAGCTACACACAGTGAAGGACTATCTCCTAGTATAAGGACTAGCTACACACACAGTGAAGGACTATCTCCTAGTATAAGGACTAGCTACACACACAGTGAAGGACTATCTCCTAGTATAAGGACTAGCTACACACACAGTGAAGGACTATCTCCTAGTATAAGGACTAGCTACACACAAACACAGTGAAGGACTATCTCCTAGTATAAGGACTACCTACACAAACACAGTGAAGGACTATCTCCTAGTATAAGGACTAGCTACACACACAGTGAAGGACTATCTCCTAGTATAAGGACTAGCTACACACACAGTGAAGGACTATCTCCTAGTATAAGGACTAGCTACACACAAACACAGTGAAGGACTATCTCCTAGTATAAGGACTAGCTACACAAACACAGTGAAGGACTATCTCCTAGTATAAGGACTAGCTACACACACAGTGAAGGACTATCTCCTAGTATAAGGACTAGCTACACACACAGTGAAGGACTATCTCCTAGTATAAGGACTAGCTACACAAACACAGTGAAGGACTATCTCCTAGTATAAGGACTAGCTACACAAACACAGTGAAGGACTATCTCCTAGTATAAGGACTAGCTACACACAAACACAGTGAAGGACTATCTCCTTGTATAAGGACTAGCTACACAGTCCTTTACTGTGTTTATCTCCTAGTATA
>NW_028162741.1:0-100000 GCF_964263955.1 Coregonus lavaretus | reverse complement strand
TGAGGAGTTATATTAGCCTGGTCTGTCAGTGAGGAGTTATATTAGCCTGGTCTGTCAGTGAGGAGTTATATTAGCCTGGTCTGTCAGTGAGGAGTTATATTAGCCTGGTCTGTCAGTGAGGAGTTATATTAGCCTGGTCTGTCAGTGAGGAGTTATATTAGCCTGGTCTGTCAGTGAGGAGTTATATTAGCCTGGTCTGTCAGTGAGGAGTTATATTAGCCTGGTCTGTCAGTGAGGAGTTATATTAGCCTGGTCTGTCAGTGAGGAGTTATATTAGCCTGGTCTGTCAGTGAGGAGTTATATTAGCTTGGGCTGTCAGTGAGGAGTTATATTAGCCTGGTCTGTCAGTGAGGAGTTATATTAGCCTGGTCTGTCAGTGAGGAGTTATATTAGCCTGGTCTGTCAGTGAGGAGTTATATTAGCCTGGTCTGTCAGTGAGGAGTTATATTAGCCTGGTCTGTCAGTGAGGAGTTATATTAGCCTGGTCTGTCAGTGAGGAGTTATATTAGCCTGGTCTGTCAGTGAGGAGTTATATTAGCCTGGTCTGTCAGTGAGGAGTTATATTAGCCTGGTCTGTCAGTGAGGAGTTATATTAGCCTGGTCTGTCAGTGAGGAGTTATATTAGCTTGGGCTGTCAGTGAGGAGTTATATTAGCCTGGTCTGTCAGTGAGGAGTTATATTAGCCTGGGCTGTCAGTGAGGAGTTATATTAACACACTCATACACACAGACAGACATGCTCCCAGACACACAACCTGCTCCCAGAGCAGCCGGTGGATTAGAATTGTTCATCTGGAAGGTCTTTATCAGCAGCCTGTTGATGTCTGGGGAAAGTGTGTGTGTGTGTGTGTGTTGAAATAGATGGCTTGATAACGGCGGAAGGTTAATGTCCTTCTTTCATTAGGCTGTATGTAAGGTGGCTGAAGACACCATAGACAGAGTTTAGGGGGGCGGGGGGGGCCTTTGAGGATTGTGTTGTCATCACTACGGCAGGTATGGCTGTCTGATCCAGCTCCACACAGCCACCTAATGTCACCTCTAATGTTATGCTATAAATATGTCTGTGTGAGTGTGTTCAGCAACGTAATTTCACCTCTGCTATAATGCTATTACCATCAGGATTACCATCAGTATTACCAGGAGTATTACCAGGAGTATTACCATCAGTATTACCAGGAGTATTACCATCAGTATTACCATCAGTATTACCATCAGTATTACCAGGAGTATTACCAGGAGTATTACCATCAGTATTACCATCAGTATTACCAGGAGTATTACCATCAGTATTACCAGGAGTATTACCATCAGTATTACCAGGATTATTACCAGGAGTATTACCAGGAGTATTACCATCAGTATTACCAGGAGTATTACCATCAGTATTACCATCAGTATTACCAGGATTATTACCATCAGTATTACCATCAGTATTACCAGGAGTATTACCAGCAGTATTACCAGCAGTATTACCAGCAGTATTACCATCAGTATTACCAGGAGTATTACCATCAGTATTACCAGGAGTATTACCAGCAGTATTACCAGCAGTATTACCATCAGTATTACCAGGAGTATTACCATCAGTATTACCAGGAGTATTACCATCAGTATTACCATCAGTATTACCAGGAGTATTACCATCAGTATTACCAGGAGTATTACCAGCAGTATTACCAGCAGTATTACCATCAGTATTACCAGGAGTATTACCATCAGTATTACCAGGAGTATTACCAGCAGTATTACCAGCAGTATTACCATCAGTATTACCAGGAGTATTACCATCAGTATTACCAGGAGTATTACCATCAGTATTACCATCAGTATTACCAGGAGTATTACCATCAGTATTACCATCAGTATTACCAGGAGTATTACCATCAGTATTACCAGGAGTATTACCATCAGTATTACCAGGAGTATTACCAGCAGTATTACCAGCAGTATTACCAGGATGGACAGCAACACTGGCTACTGTCATTTATAGAAGAGCTTTTGTTGTTGGTCTGCTGAATGGAATTACAATGATTCCTGTCTGTGTGTGTGTGTGTGTGTGTGTGTGTCTGTGTGTGTGTGTCTGTGTGTGTGTCTGTGTCTGTGTGTGTGTCTGTGTCTGTGTGTGTGTCTGTGTGTGTCTGTGTGTGTGTGTGTGTGTGTGTGTCTGTGTGTGTGTCTGTGTGTGTGTGTGTGTGTCTGTGTGTGTGTACTTAGGCTATATGTGAGTTTGTGTGTAAGTAAGGAAGTGTAGCCTATATCAGTGAGTTCATAGTTATGCTTCTTTCTTCCTCCTCCTCCTCTCCGCTCCTCCTCCTCCTCCTCTCCGCTCCTCCTCCTCCTCCTCTCCACTCCTCATCCTCCTCGCCCCTCCTCCTCCTCCTCCTCCTCCTCATCTCCACTCCTCCTCTCTCCTCCTCCTCCTCCTCCTCCTCTCCACTCCTCCTCCTCTCCACCTCCTCCTCCTCCTCATCTCCTCCTCCTCCTCCTCCACTCCTCCTCCTCCTCCTCTCCACTCCTCCTCTCCACCTCCTCCTCCTCCTCTCCACTCCTCCTCCTCCTCTCCACTCCTCCTCCTCATCTCCACTCCTCCTCCTCCTCTCTGCTCTTCCTCCTCCTCTCCACTCCTCCTCCTCCTCTCCCCTCCTCCTCCTCCTCTCCACTCCTCCTCTCCACTCCTCCTCCTCATCTCCACTCCTCCTCCTCCTCTCCGCTCCTCCTCCTCCTCCTCTCCACTCCTCCTGTCCTCCTCCTCCTGTTCCAGGCGGTGTTAGAGTCTACCTGGCCCTCCAGTACCAGAGGAGGTTACTTCATGTGGATGAAGCTGAGGAACGTGGTTATGGGTGTGGCTCAGTTCAGACAGGCGCTACGGAAACAGCAGGCTCCACCCACTCCGAGCCCTCTGTCAGGTAACCATGACGATGCAGCCTAAGCCCATCAGAGTGACGGGCTTAGGTTGTGATCGTGAAGTGCTGTGAATTTAACACTGTTGTGAGGTTTTTGTGAGGTTGTTGAGTTGTCTGACAGACAAGACAACTGTGCATGCTTCTTTATGAAATGTATGTGTTTGGTTTGGATCTGATGTGAAGCTGTAAGAGTGAATGTGTCTGAAAGAGCAATGTGAGAGGTGTCTGTCGTTTCAGACACATACAGTATAGCACATACATAATACAATACATCACTCATCACATTAGATAGAACAGATTCAGTTTAAACCTTCAGATCAGAATACATTAAATACACACTCACCTTGCACACCCTTTGAGGCGTGGTGCTGTCTGGCAGAACTTAGAACTCAGAAAATAATTCTGTCAAAAGTTCCTCTATCTTCTCTCCATGTGCAGTGAACTTGTATTGGCACCAGCACACCTCCAGGTCAGCCATGACCAGGCCTCTAGTTCTCTAGAGCAGGGGTTCCCAACCCTCTCCTCGGGCCCTTCCAGACCCTCTAGTTCTCTAGAGCAGGGGTTCCCAACCCTCTCCTCGGGCCCTTCCAGACCTTTCACTTTTTTGTTTTAACCCTAAACTGGTACACCTGATTCGTTTAGTCAAAGGCTTGATGATTAGCTGACTAATTACATCAGGTGTGCCAGTTTAGGGTAAAAAAATTACATGTGAAATGTCTGGGGGGGGCCCGAGGAGAGGGTTGGGAAACCCTGCTCTAGTTAGCTATAAAGAAAACACTGTAGTCCTCCAGTGATCTATAACAGACTGTAGTCCTCTAGTGATCTATAACAGACTGTAGTCCTCCAGTGACCTATAAAACACTGTAGTCCTCCAGTGATCTATAACAGACTGTAGTCCTCCAGTGACCTATAAAACACTGTAGTCCTCCAGTGACCTATAAAACACTGTAGTCCTCCAGTGACCTATAAAACACTGTAGTCCTCCAGTGACCTATAAAACACTGTAGTCCTCCAGTGATCTATAACAGACTGTAGTCCTCCAGTGACCTATAAAACACTGTAGTCCTCCAGTGACCTATAAAACACTGTAGTCCTCCAGTGACCTATAAAACACTGTAGTCCTCCAGTGACCTAAAAACACTGTAGTCCTCTAGTGATCTATAACAGACTGTAGTCCTCTAGTGACCTATAACAGACTGTAGTCCTCTAGTGACCTATAACAGACTGTAGTCCTCCAGTGACCTATAAAACACTGTAGTCCTCCAGTGACCTAAAAACACTGTAGTCCTCTAGTGATCTATAACAGACTGTAGTCCTCTAGTGATCTATAAAACACTGTAGTCCTCCAGTGACCTATAAAACACTGTAGTCCTCCAGTGACCTATAAAACACTGTAGTCCTCCAGTGACCTAAAAACACTGTAGTCCTCTAGTGATCTATAACAGACTGTAGTCCTCTAGTGATCTATAACAGACTGTAGTCCTCTAGTGATCTATAAAACACTGTAGTCCTCCAGTGACCTATAAAACACTGTAGTCCTCCAGTGACCTATAAAACACTGTAGTCCTCCAGTGACCTAAAAACACTGTAGTCCTCCAGTGATCTATAACAGACTGTAGTCCTCTAGTGATCTATAACAGACTAGTCCTCCAGTGACCTATAAAACACTGTAGTCCTCCAGTGACCTAAAAACACTGTAGTCCTCTAGTGATCTATAAAACACTGTAGTCCTCCAGTGACCTATAAAACACTGTAGTCCTCCAGTGACCTATAAAACACTGTAGTCCTCCAGTGACCTATAAAACACTGTAGTCCTCCAGTGACCTATAAAACACTGTAGTCCTCCAGTGATCTATAACAGACTGTAGTCCTCCAGTGATCTATAACAGACTGTAGTCCTCCAGTGACCTATAAAACACTGTAGTCCTCCAGTGACCTATAAAACACTGTAGTCCTCCAGTGACCTATAAAACACTGTAGTCCTCCAGTGACCTATAAAACACTGTAGTCCTCTAGTGACCTATAAAACACTGTAGTCCTCCAGTGACCTATAAAACACTGTAGTCCTCCAGTGACCTATAACACTGTTGCTTCAATTCACTGACCCACTTGGATCTGGGTTAAAGGTGTCTTGGCACACACACACACACACACACACACACACACACTACAGTTCCAGTCCATAATATTTAACTTGGTCTAAAGCCAGACGGCCCCAGACTGTGTTGATATCCAGCCCGTGGACCACTCCTTGCTGCGCTTCACAGACGCCTGTAGAGAAGGTCACTTGCTTCACACGCATCCCTCACAGAATATTGGTTTTCACTGAAAGTTGCAAATCCCTCACAGACACATTGATTTAGGCTACATATTTCTCGCTGAAGAACCATCACATAAAAAGTAATTCAGCCCTTAACACCTTGTTGTTTTTGAGGAGCCAAAATGGTGTCCGGGTTTCTCTTAACGCCTTGTTGTCTTTGGGCAGATGGCAGCGACCTGGACGCTGTGAGTCACGGCAGCCTGGATAGCTCTGCCGACACTAACACGGCCGAGCAGGGCCCCTACGCCACCGACTCCATCAAAGTAGACCCCACTGACGATAGGCGTAGCACAGGTACACCCCAAAATGGCTGCCGACTACGCCTCACGGGGGCCGCCATCTTTATTACACCTTTTCTCAGTCTGACACGTCTTTTTTCCCCTCCTCTCTCATTGCTCCACCTGCTCCCTGCTCTCTCCCTCCTCATTGCTCCACCTGCTCCCTGCTCTCTCCCTCCTCCTTTCTCTGCCTGCTCCTTCCTCCCTTACACCCTTCCTGTCTGTCTGTCTTCATTCACGGCTTGTTGTCTCAATGTTTTTCTCCTTCACTATGGTTGCTCTGCTGTCCCCCTACCTAACTGCCCCCTCCCTCCCTCCCTCCCTCCCTCCCTGCCTGTCGGTGCTGTGTGTGCCCGTGCATGCAGTCAGCCGCGGGGACTGGGGCGGTGTGGGGTCGGACATCCGGTCGGGTCACTCACACTGGGGGGGTTCTGACCTCCACTCCCCCCGCCACTCAGGTAAAAGTATGACCTCACTCTCTTTCACTCTCTCTCTCTTTCAGGATACCTCTCTCTATTGGGCTCTCTCTCTTTCACTACCTACACTTCTCTCTGATACTCTGTCCCTTTCTCAGTGTCTCTCGACCTCAATCTATGTCTCTTTCACTCTCTCGCTCTTTCTCTCTCTCTCTCTCTCGCTTATACCCTCTCTTTCTCTCTCGTTCACCCTCTCTCTTGCTCTCTGTCTCTCTAACTTCTCTCTCTCACTATCTTTCTCTACCTCTCTCTCTCTGGGCCTCTCTCTCTGGCTATCTTTCTCTGGCTCGCTCTATGTCTAGTTCTGTCTCTCTGGCTATCTTTCTCTGGCTCGCTCTATGTCTAGTTCTGTCTCTCTGGCTATCTTTCTCTGGCTCGCTCTATGTCTAGTTCTGTCTCTCTGGCTATCTTTCTCTGGCTCGCTCTATGTCTAGTTCTGTCTCTCTGGCTATCTTTCTCTGGCTTGCTCTATGTCTAGTTCTGTCTCTCTGGCTATCTTTCTCTGGCTCGCTCTATGTCTAGTTCTGTCTCTCTGGCTATCTTTCTCTGGCTCGCTCTATGTCTAGTTCTGTCTCTCTGGCTATCTCGCTCTGTCTAGTTCTGTCTCTCTGGCTATCTTTCTCTGGCTCGCTCTATGTCTAGTTCTGTCTCTCTGGCTATCTTTCTCTGGCTCGCTCTATGTCTAGTTCTGTCTCTCTGGCTATCTTTCTCTGGCTCGCTCTATGTCTAGTTCTGTCTCTCTGGCTATCTTTCTCTGGCTCGCTCTATGTCTAGTTCTGTCTCTCTGGCTATCTTTCTCTGGCGAGCTCTATGTCTAGTTCTGTCTCTCTGGCTATCTTTCTCTGGCTCGCTCTATGTCTAGTTCTGTCTCTCTGGCTATCTTTCTCTGGCGAGCTCTATGTCTAGTTCTGTCTCTCTGGCTATCTTTCTCTGGCTCGCTCTGTCTAGTTCTGTCTCTCTGGCTATCTTTCTCTGGCTCTCTCTGTCTAGTTCTGTCTCTCTGGCTCGCTCTATGTCTAGTTCTGTCTCTCTGGCTATCTTTCTCTGGCTCGCTCTGTCTAGTTCTGTCTCTCTGGCTATCTTTCTCTGGCTCGCTCTATGTCTAGTTCTGTCTCTCTGGCTATCTTTCTCTGGCTCGCTCTGTCTAGTTCTGTCTCTCTGGCTATCTTTCTCTGGCTCGCTCTATGTCTAGTTCTGTCTCTCTGGCTATCTTTCTCTGGCTCGCTCTATGTCTAGTTCTGTCTCTCTGGCTATCTTTCTCTGGCTCGCTCTGTCTAGTTCTGGCTATCTTTCTCTGGCTCGCTCTATGTCTAGTTCTGTCTCTCTGGCTATCTTTCTCTGGCTCGCTCTATGTCTAGTTCTGTCTCTCTGGCTATCTTTCTCTGGCTCGCTCTGTCTAGTTCTGTCTCTCTGGCTATCTTTCTCTGGCTCGCTCTATGTCTAGTTCTGTCTCTCTGGCTATCTTTCTCTGGCTCGCTCTATGTCTAGTTCTGTCTCTCTGGCTATCTTTCTCTGGCTCGCTCTATCTCTAGTTCTGTCTCTCTGGCTATCTTTCTCTGGCTCGCTCTATGTCTAGTTCTGTCTCTCTGGCTCGCTCTATGTCTAGTTCTGTCTCTCTGGCTATCTTTCTCTGGCTCACTCTATGTCTAGTTCTGTCTCTCTGGCTATCTTTCTCTGGCTCGCTCTATGTCTAGTTCTGTCTCTCTGGCTATCTTTCTCTGGCTCGCTCTATGTCTAGTTCTGTCTCTCTGGCTATCTTTCTCTGGCTCGCTCTATGTCTAGTTCTGTCTCTCTGGCTATCTTTCTCTGGCTCGCTCTATGTCTAGTTCTGTCTCTCTGGCTCGCTCTATGTCTAGTTCCTTTCTTTCTCTGGCTTCTTTTTCTCTCTCCGTCCACTCTTCATCTCCTCCACTGTGTCCTCTGCACTCCTCCCTTTACTCACCTCTCTCTATTTTAGGTTTTCCTCTCTTTCACTTTTAAAGCGGAATGTTGTTTTAGATCGGGGGTGTCGAACTCATTTTGCCTCTCAGTCCGTATTCGGTCTTCACCGATGACTGGAGAGCCGCACTTAAAATTTGTAAGATGTCCTCGCTGTCAACATTTGCAAAAAATTGTCCCATATCCATCGCTTTTTGAATTTTCGATTCTCCCTGACTGTCTAGCGTTCATTTTGATGACTGTTATCAAGCTGGACAGAGTGAAGAGACTATAAATGACTGTTATCAAGCTGGACAGAGTGAAGAGACTATAAATGACTGTTATCAAGCTGGACAGAGTGAAGAGACTATAAATGACTGTTATCAAGCTGGACAGAGTGAAGAGACTATAAATGACTGTTATCAAGCTGGACAGAGTGAAGAGACTATAAATGACTGTTATCAAGCTGGACAGAGTGAAGAGACTATAAATGACTGTTATCAAGCTGGACAGAGTGAAGAGACTATAAATGACTGTTATCAAGCTGGACAGAGTGAAGAGACTATAAATGACTGTTATCAAGCTGGACAGAGTGAAGGGACTATAAATGACTGTTATCAAGCTGGACAGAGTGAAGAGACTATAAATGACTGTTATCAAGCTGGACAGAGTGAAGAGACTATAAATGACTGTTATCAAGCTGGGCACAGTGAAGAGACTATAAATGACTGTTATCAAGCTGGACAGAGTGAAGAGACTATAAATGACTGTTATCAAGCTGGACAGAGTGAAGAGACTATAAATGTAGGTCCATTATTATTTTTACAGTTTTCATTTGGTTTTAGTCATTTCAATGTCAACTGAGATCGTTTTCCCCAGATAGTTTTTAACTCAAACCCCCTGCGGGCCAGATTGAATGGGTTCGCGGGCCGGGCCGTGTGTTTGACACCCCTGGTTTAGATGATACAGATCACTACACTCCAGAAGTCTCTGGAAGCAGAGGGACTGTGTTGTAGTTCAGTAGGGCAGTCTGAGGGTTGGGTGGAGGGTCGTGTTGCTCATTAAGGGAGTTAGTTTCACAAGTTACCATCTTATCATAGAGCGAGAGACCGAGCGAGAGAGAGACCGAGCGAGAGAGAGACCGAGCGAGAGAGAGACCGAGCGAGAGAGAGACCGAGCGAGAGAGAGACCGAGCGAGAGAGAGACCGAGCGAGAGAGAGACCGAGCGAGAGAGATACATATATAAATGCAAGGTGTAAAGTGTTTGGCAGATTTTCTTATATGAACTGTAACTCAGTAAAATCTTGTTGCATCTTGCATTTATATTTTTGTTCAGTATAGATTCATACAAGCCCGGTCGGGGTAAAGATTCATGTTTTATTCACAAACGACAGAGAGGCAGGCAGGGAGGATCATGGGAAAGATGAAAGACTCAGATCAGACAGCTAGCTGGTGGCCAGGAGAGACAAACGTTCTCTCTCTCTCTCTCTCTCTCTCTCTCTCTCTCTCGCACCCTTTCTTTCTTTCTTTCTTTCTTTCTTTCTTTCTTTCTTTCTTTCTTTCTTTCTTTCTTTCTTTCTTTCTTTCTTTCTTTCTTTCTTTCTTTCTTTCTTTCTTTCTTTCTTTCTTTCTTTCTTTCTTTCTTTCTTTCTTTCTTTCTTTCTTTCTTTCTTTCTTTCTTTCTTTCTTTCTTTCTTTCTTTCTTTCTTTCTTTCTTTCTTTCTTTCTTTCTTTCTTTCTTTCTTTCTTTCTTTCTTTCTTTCTTTCTTTCTTTCTTTCTTTCTTTCTTTCTGCAGTTAGAAATTGAGAGACGGGAGTGAACGTGAGCTTGTAAGAAATGTGAGGGAGAGAAGAGAGAGAGAGAGGGAAATCAAGATTGACAAAACCATAAAACTTCAACTGAACACAGTCTCAAATAGCCACCTATACCTTTTAATAGCCGTGCAACGGTACACATTTCAGCGAATAAACGTCTAAATGAATTGTTTATGAATTACCATATATTGTTTACGAGGTTTAATGTTTTATTTGTTACATTTAATAATTCAGTAATGACAACAACAACAAAAAATTTATCGCCAGTAAAAAACTGCTTACCATTCATTGGCTGCTAACAGCTGATAAGGAAGTAGACGCCTGGCTCAAACAGAAGCCTGTTTCTAATAAGCGCCTGTTGTATTTAGTGATTTTTTTAAGCAAATAAACTCCCGGGCTTTTCATTGAAGTGTTCCGGTATGTGAGGTAGAGTAAGAGAACTGAAATAGATACTGAGATCGTCAGATCTCTCCTCCACAGCATCAGTACAGTACATCATGTCAAACTGCAGTAGAGTTCTGTATCTTTACTGTGCATCTATACACGTTACCTCTCTCACTGCAACAGTGATGGGCCTCGAGAGATGAGGAGATGAAAGTAGGAAACTATAGTGTGTTCCGTTGATCTCCTGCAGCATGCTGTACTCAGCACAGCGTGAGACCAACCAGCTAAGAAGTGATAGGACAGAATACTCAACTCAATGCTAGAGCGGAGCAGTCAACCATTCCTAATTGTTTGGTTCTAGGGAACAGTGTTAGAGTAGCTCAATTTAAGTGTTTTAAATGAGGAGAGGCGTCTCTTGGAGTAGCCAGTTGTGGTTAGAAGTGCACTAACTATCTCTCTCTACTCCCTCCTTCCTCCAGGTGACCAGTCAGACCTGGGGTATAACTCCCTATCTAAAGAAGAGGTGCGTAGAGGAGGGCCCACCCCACTGGACAGGGGCAGGGACAGTACCCAGGACAAGGACAACAAGAAGGAGAGGGACTGCAGCTCCTGTGAGTGTTGCTATGGAGTTATAGATCTTCTGTTAGATCCCCCCCCCCTGCTGCATCCATGCTGAACGTTGATGCTACAGCTAGAGCGGTCTGCTCTTCAGAGTCTCTCTGCTGCCCTCTGGTGGAGGTCTAGTCTCTCTGCTGCCCTCTGGTGGAGGTCTAGTCTCTCTGCTGCTCTCTGGTGGAGGTCTAGTCTGTCTGCCTGTCTGTCTCTCTGTCTGTCTGTCTGTCTGCCTGTCTGTCTGTCTGTCTAGACTGTCTGTCTAGACTGTCTGTCTGTCCCACGATGCTGTCAGCATCATCTCTTCAGGTCTATATAGTAAATATGATCCGTTATCTCAACATAAAAGGCTTGATGATTGCATGTACATTCTTTGACGTTCTTATCTCAGGAGTATTTGTTGGTGTGATTGTACTAATTGCATATCTGTGTGTGTGTGTGTGTGTGTGTGTGTGTCCAGTGTCGGAGACAGAGAGTGCTAAGGGCAGTGGAGACGGTCTCCCCCAACAGGACTTCCCAGAGGTCAACGGTCCATTCAAGCGGCATAATTCCGGCATCGTCCGCGGCAACTGTCCCTATGACGATGCAGCCTGTGAGCCCAAGGGGTCAACCAGCACAGGTAAATAAATACCTGGAACTGCTACTTCTACTTTTTCCTATTGTAGAGTTCAATGTCTTCTAGTTACTATTGGTGTAACACTGAGTACGGTTACATGCACACAATAATGTGATTATTGTGGATAGTCAGATTTAATATAATAGTTTGATTAAAACGTTTACATGCTTTGCAAGAAGAATGATTCCCCTAATAATCCTGTTTAAATGGACACATCTGAAATCAGGCTACCTGATAGCACTCTGATAAATGCAGAAAATCGCCAATTAAAAATTAACTGTCTACCACAGTGAACCTGTTATTTTTGGGAAGCATATTTGATTCTGAGTTGGGACGTATAAACTTTGTATGTGAAAACTATTTCTAAGACACATACATTTAGTTGTTCCTAACTTACTTCCCTCGCGCTAAAGAGGGAGGCTCTCAGCTGGTGCCAACACATGCCCAGATCAAAAACACCACTGGAACGCCGATTAAGGTGTTTACATGTCCTAATAATTTGAAAGATTGCTCAGAAAACAGCGTATGCTTACTTCGATTTTTACCTGCCGGATAAACAGAGTAAGGTGTTGACATGAATTTTGCATAAACTGCCTACTGCCATAATCAGTTTAATATCAAACTATTAGAGTGGAAACTAACTAGTCACTGATTCTCTCTTTCTGTCTGTCTTTCTCTACCTCTCTGTCGTTCTGTTTGTCCATTTCTCCCTCTAACCCTCTTCCCCTCCCTCCGTTCCTTCCCTCGCTCTCCCTCCTTCCCTCTCTCTCTTTCCTGCTCCTCCCTCCTCCCCCTAACTCCCTCTCCTCCCCATTTCCCTCTCCCCCTCCCTCCCTCCCTCTCTCCCCTCTCTTTCTCCCCCTCCTTATCTTCCACCCTCCCTCGCTCCCCTCTCCCCCTCCCTTCCTCCCTCTCTCCCCTCTCTTTCTCCCCCTCCTTATCTTCCACCCTCCCTCGCTCCCCTCTCCCTCTTTCCTCCTCCCTCCCTCTCTCTTCTCTCCCTTTTCCCTCCTCCCACTTCCTCCCCCCTCCCTCCCTACCCCACTCCCTACCTCTCCCTCTCTCTTCTCCCTCCCTCCCTCCCTCTCTCTCTCCTCTCTCCAGACCATGTAGCAGGTCTGCTGTTCACCTTCTGTCTGGAGGAGATAGGTGTAGTTGAGGCTAACAGTCTGAGGAGGAGACATCTCAGTGCCCTTGAGGAGGGAGGTGGCAGTGGGAGTAGTGGAGGAGGAGGAGGAGGTGAGCCATAACTGTAATCCATAGTCTATTGACTGTCTGTCTTCCATTATGTATTTAATACCTCTGTAGTGCAGGGTGGAGGAGGTGAGCCAGCTGTAACTCTCCCCTCCCCTCCCCTCCCCTCCCCTCCCCTCCTCTCCTCTCCTCTCCTCTCCTCTCCTCTCCTCTCCTCTCCTCTCCTCTCCTCTCCTCTCCTCTCCTCTCCTCTCCTCTCCTCTCCTCTCCTCTCCTCTCCTCTCCTCTCCTCTCCTCTCCTCTCCTCTCCTCTCCTCTCCTCTCCTCTCCTCTCCTCTCCAGGCCATGACTGGCAGGGTGTGCGAGGGCGCAGACTGAGTGGAGACAACAGGGTTGCCAGTGGTAGCAGTGGCACTCCCGTGCTGGGTCTGGGGCTGCACCAGGGAGAGACTGACCCAGCCAGGATAGCAGAGAACCTGGGGGCAGACGCCAAGATCCTCCAGGGGACCAGCTTCAGCCAGACCTGCCAGACCAAGAGGCCCCGGTCGTTAGCCCTGGGAGGGTCAGAGGGGGTCGGAGCAGCAGGGGGTAGAACCAGGTGAATGATCATTGATGTGGAACATTACTGACCGCTGCCATCTTGCACAATAGCTGTCCCGTGTAGCTCAGTTGGTAGAGCATGGCGCTTGCAACGCCAGGGTTGTGGGTTCGATTCCCACGGGGGACCAGTATGAAAATGTATGCACTCACTAACTGTGAGTCGCTCTGGATAAGAGCGTCTGCTAAATGACTAAAAATGTCAAATGTAAAAAATGTCATCTCAATGAGAATAACCTGCATTAATATTTGAAGGTCATGGATTTCATATTCTCCTCTCTGTTTATGTTCATGCTTCTGAAATTAAATATCCCCTTTGGTGATCAGTAAATTATGAATATCAAAATGTATTTGCATCTATTTTTTAAATCTAATCTATTCATTTATCCATAAGGCGCTGCAGACGTAGAGACAGCCCAGAAGACGGAGAGGAGAGGGACTCCAGTGACGAGGACAAGAATAACACAGACGCCATCTTTGATCTGGAGGACCTAGATCTGGACGGACCGACCACAGAGAGCGTTGCTAAAACCAGCCAATCAAGGAAGAGGACGGTGGAACGCAGCGCCAGCTATGGCAGTGTGGGTGTGGCCTCAGCCTCGCGGGGAGCCGTTAAACGAACAGGGATCGAGACAGGCTTCGACCCGCTGTCCCTCCTGGCGGCTGAGTCCAAGTCCCAGGGGGACAGAGAGGACGACCTGGAAGTAGAGATGGATGGGGTCGCGACCCCTACGGGCCGCCGCCGAGACCACCTGGCTAGGGAGATAGAGATGTACATGAACCATATGGGTTCTCCTCTGAACAGCCGGACCTCCAGTATGGACCTCCAAGACCCCTCCAGTCCCCTGTTCCTCCACCCTCCTCCCCCACTCATCACCACACCTCGACGGGCCAGTCTCCCCCATAGCTCCCCTCTCAGGACAGGAGGATTACCGCGCTCCAGGACCTACCACTCCCCCTCGCCCTCCCAGCCTGGCAGACAGAGACTCTGGTCCTCACCCTCCTGTCCCCGCTCCACCCCCACCCCCACCCCCAGCCCACGCCCCAGCCCCTACCGGGAGAGGGAGAGAGACAGGGACCTGGGTTTGCTGTCCCCCTCTATGTCCTCCTCCTCCTTCGCCCTGGACCAGCTCCTCACCCCCACCCTGGATGTGTTTAAGAGCAGCATGTTCTCAGCCGGGAAAGGTGTAGCAGAGAAGGCTAGCAAGTGGTACTCTCGCCTGGCCACCTCCTACACCATGCCCACCAAGGTACGCTCATTGGTTGTCAATGGAGGGTGTTATAGTGGTGCGTCAAAATAACACATTTCTGAATGGCATAAAGCTATTTTGTAATACTGTGCGACATGAATCAGAACAAGTGTCTTGTCCACACCACTACTTAATGCAGCTGGGTGCTTCCCAGATTCTCAGAGCAGACACGTTGCAGCAACATTTTTATTTTGTTCCTGAACCTCCATTGTATACCCTGTCCACCCCCTCCAGGATGGGAACTGTGACCGTCTGAGTGTGTCCTCTCTGGGCATGGACCCTGACTGCTCCTCCCTGTTGGATGTGGATGAGGAGGGCCTGGGGGACCCAGAGGGCTCCATCATCTCCCCTCAAAGGAACGGCCCCGGGCCCCGTAGGAGCCCCAGGAGAAGCCCGCCCAGACGCAGTCCCATGAGGAGCAGACTGGACAGCCCCACACACAGACAGACAGACGGACAGACAGCCCCACACAGACAGACAGGTAACATATTGCTGCCTTGTCACTGGGGGGTGAGTGGAGGAGGAGTGGGGAGGGAGGGAGGGAGGGAGGGATGGAGCCCCTTGTGTAGTCGACTAGACAGCCCCACACAGACAGACAGGTAACATATTGCTGCCTTGTCACTGGGGGGTGAGTGGAGGAGGAGTGGGGAGGGAGGGAGGGAGGGATGGAGCCCCTTGTGTAGTCGACTAGACAGCCCCACACAGACAGACAGGTAACATATTGCTGCCTTGTCACTGGGGGGTGAGTGGAGGAGGAGTGGGGAGGGAGGGAGGGAGGGAGGGAGGGAGGAGTTAGGGTTAGACAACCAGGTACTGCCCTGTCACTGGGGGGGAGAGTGGAGGAGGAGTGGGGAGGGAGGGAGGGAGGGAGGGAGGGAGCCCCTTGTGTAGTCGACTAGACAGCCCCACACAGACAGACAGGTAACATATTGCTGCCTTGTCACTGGGGGGTGAGTGGAGGAGGAGTGGGGAGGGAGGGAGGGAGGGAGCCCCTTGTGTAGTCGACTAGACAGCCCCACACAGACAGACAGGTAACATATTGCTGCCTTGTCACTGGGGGGTGAGTGGAGGAGGAGTGGGGAGGGAGGGAGGGAGGGAGCCCCTTGTGTAGTCGACTAGACAGCCCCACACAGACAGACAGGTAACATATTGCTGCCTTGTCACTGGGGGGTGAGTGGAGGAGGAGTGGGGAGGGAGGGATGGAGCCCCTTGTGTAGTCTACTAGACAGCCACACACAGACAGACAGGTAACATATTGCTGCCTTGAGAGGCAGGAGCTAGGGTTAGACAACCAGGTACTGCCCTGTCACTGGGGAGGAGAGAGGGAGGAGCTAGGGTTAGACAACCAGGTACTGCCCTGGGGAGGAGAGAGGGAGGAGTTAGGGTTAGACAACCAGGTACTGCCCTGTCACTGGGGAGGAGAGAGGGAGGAGCTAGGGTTAGACAACCAGGTACTGCCCTGGGGAGGAGAGAGGGAGGAGTTAGGGTTAGACAACCAGGTACTGCCCTGGGGAGGAGAGAGGGAGGAGTTAGGGTTAGACAACCAGGTACTGCCCTGGGGAGGAGAGAGGGAGGAGTTAGGGTTAGACAACCAGGTACTGCCCTGTCACTGGGGAGGAGAGAGGGAGGAGCTAGGGTTAGACAACCAGGTACTGCCCTGGGGAGGAGAGAGGGAGGAGTTAGGGTTAGACAACCAGGTACTGCCCTGGGGAGGAGAGAGGGAGGAGTTAGGGTTAGACAACCAGGTACTGCCCTGGGGAGGAGAGAGGGAGGAGTTAGGGTTAGACAACCAGGTACTGCCCTGGGGAGGAGAGAGGGAGGAGTTAGGGTTAGACAACCAGGTACTGCCCTGGGGAGGAGAGAGGGAGGAGTTAGGGTTAGACAACCAGGCACTGCCCTGTCACTGGGGAGGAGAGAGGGAGGAGTTAGGGTTAGACAACCAGGTACTGCCCTGGGGAGGAGAGAGGGAGGAGTTAGGGTTAGACAACCAGGTACTGCCCTGGGGAGGAGAGAGGGAGGAGTTAGGGTTAGACAACCAGGTACTGTCACTGGGGAGGAGAGAGGGAGGAGCTAGGGTTAGACAACCAGGTACTGCCCTGTCACTGGGGAGGAGAGAGGGAGGAGCTAGGGTTAGACAACCAGGTACTGTCACTGGGGAGGAGAGAGGGAGGAGCTAGGGTTAGACAACCAGGTACTGCCCTGTCACTGGGGAGGAGAGAGGGAGGAGTTAGGGTTAGACAACCAGGTACTGCCCTGTCACTGGGGAGGAGAGAGGGAGGAGCTAGGGTTAGACAACCAGGTACTGTCACTGGGGAGGAGAGAGGGAGGAGTTAGGGTTAGACAACCAGGTACTGTCACTGGGGAGGAGAGAGGGAGGAGCTAGGGTTAGACAACCAGGTACTGCCCTGTCACTGGGGAGCAGAGAGGGAGGAGCTAGGGTTAGACAACCAGGTACTGCCCTGTCACTGGGGAGGAGAGAGGGAGGAGTTAGGGTTAGACAACCAGGTACTGCCCTGTCACTGGGGAGGAGAGAGGGAGGAGCTAGGGTTAGACAACCAGGTACTGTCACTGGGGAGGAGAGAGGGAGGAGTTAGGGTTAGACAACCAGGTACTGTCACTGGGGAGGAGAGAGGGAGGAGCTAGGGTTAGACAACCAGGTACTGTCACTGGGGAGGAGAGAGGGAGGAGCTAGGGTTAGACAACCAGGTACTGCCCTGTCACTGGGGAGGAGAGAGGGAGGAGCTAGGGTTAGACAACCAGGTACTGTCACTGGGGAGGAGAGAGGGAGGAGCTAGGGTTAGACAACCAGGTACTGCCCTGTCACTGGGGAGGAGAGAGGGAGGAGTTAGGGTTAGACAACCAGGTACTGCCCTGTCACTGGGGAGGAGAGAGGGAGGAGTTAGGGTTAGACAACCAGGTACTGCCCTGTCACTGGGGAGGAGAGAGGGAGGAGTTAGGGTTAGACAACCAGGTACTGCTCTGTCACTGGGGAGGAGAGAGGGAGGAGTTAGGGTTAGACAACCAGGTACTGCTCTGTCACTGGGGAGGAGAGAGGGAGGAGTTAGGGTTAGACAACCAGGTACTGCCCTGTCACTGGGGGGAGAGAGGGAGGAGTTAGGGTTAGACAACCAGGTACTGTCACTGGGGAGGAGAGAGGGAGGAGTTAGGGTTAGACAACCAGGTACTGTCACTGGGGAGGAGAGAGGGAGGAGTTAGGGTTAGACAACCAGGTACTGCCCTGTCACTGGGGGGAGAGAGGGAGGAGTTAGGGTTAGACAACCAGGTACTGCCCTGTCACTGGGGAGGAGAGAGGGAGGAGCTAGGGTTAGACAACCAGGTACTGCCCTGGCCAAGAGGTAGGGGAGGTAGAAAGGACTCTTACCAAACTAGGCCAGCAGACGATGCCTTGTACAGTTGAGGTGATTTGAGGTGAAGTCTGATTGGAGCTCTTCATTCAAGCTACTCAGACGCTCTGCCCTTCTCATGTCTGATTAGCATCCACTGTGCACTAGCGGTAGCACGCCTGACATGGAAATCCACTGCCCTGAGTTAGCGGTTAGCTAACGGCTAGCCATCAGAGACTGTTTACTGCTGACACCAATGATAGCAGACCTTCATGGATAATGGTATGCTTCTTCTCCGGTTGTGCCCTCTCTCTCCTCCAGGCTTTCCTCTCCCAGACCGGTCTGATCTGGGCTCGTCTCGCTACACCAGCAATACCAGTGTCTTCCAGAACTACGCCATGGAGGTGAGAACACCACACATACAGACCTCTCAAACTTAAACCAGGAAAACTCACGGGAACATTGAAAAGAAGCCCTACACTACAGCTAGCTCGAGACAAAGGATCCAGGCCAGGGTGGTCTCTGCCATTTTGTGCCGACCCCCTGCCTGACCTGACGTCCATGTTGGCTCTGCTGTGTGCTTCCAGCTGCTGATCTCCAGCTGCTCTCGCTGTAAGACGTGTGACTGTCTGGTGTACGATGAGGAGATCATGGCAGGATGGACGGCTGACGACTCGAACCTCAACACCACCTGTCCCTTCTGTGGGGTCCCCTTCCTCCCCTTCCTCAATGTAGAGATCAGAGACCTGAGAGGACCTGGGAGGTACAGTTTATACACACAGACATTTACACCCTCCCCTATCTGCCAATATCACACCTACACTCATCCTTCTCTCCTGTCACCCCGTCTTTCCTCTCCTGCGCTCCCTTCAGGTTCTTCCTGAAGAGCAGTCCGTCAGCGGATGAGGCTGTGTCGTCGTCCTACTCTGTGTCCACCGGTCTGGACACCGGGACGTCCACCCTGTCCACTCCCTGTCCCACCACCGTCCTGTCACCTCTCTCACCCAGGATCACTGTAGAGGGCTGCTCTGGTAACAACAGGTACACTACACACTAAACACTACACACTACACACTATACACTACACACTACACACTACACACTATACACTATACACTATACACTATACACTATACACTATACACTACACACTATACACTATACACTATACACTATACACTATACACTATACACTATACACTACACTTTACACTATACACTGAGATTATTAGTCAATATTAGTATGCTGGTAGTGTTCCCTCTCTCAATTAGTTTCCTGAGATTATTAGTCAATATTAGTATGCTGGTAGTGTTCCCTCTCTCAATTAGTTTCCTGAGATTATTAGTGAATATTAGTATGCTGGTAGTGTTCCCTCTCTCAATTAGTTTCCTGAGATTATTAGTCAATATTAGTATGCTGGTAGTGTTCCCTCTCTCAATTAGTTTCCTGAGATTATTAGTCAATATTAGTATGCTGGTAGTGTTCCCTCTCTCAATTAGTTTCCTGAGAGTATTAGTCAATATTAGTATGCTGGTAGTGTTCCCTCTCTCAATTAGTTTCCTGAGATTATTAGTCAATATTAGTATGCTGGTAGTGTTCCCTCTCTCAATTAGTTTCCTGAGATTATTAGTCAATATTAGTATGCTGGTAGTGTTCCCTCTCTCAATTAGTTTCCTGAGATTATTAGTCAATATTAGTATGCTGGTAGTGTTCCCTCTCTCAATTAGTTTCCTGAGATTATTAGTCAATATTAGTATGCTGGTAGTGTTCCCTCTCTCAATTAGTTTCCTGAGATTATTAGTGAATATTAGTATGCTGGTAGTGTTCCCTCTCCCTCCTCATCTGGGCTTCTGTTGGATCACATGACATCTCATTAGAGAATGTGTTTGAAGTAGCCACCTACTGATACTATCTGCAATGGAAAACAGGAGCTCCTCCGCAATCTGCAACACCTGGTCCTAACACTGATGTGTGTGTGTGTGTGTGTGTGTGTGTGTGTCCAGGGCCCAGTGTATAGAGATCCCCACAGAGCGGCGCCAGGGGGCCCTGTCCCCAGGGTCAGCTATGGTGCGGAGTGTCAGTGCCTTTGGCCCCATGCAGGAACCGACTACACTCAACCACAGTGTACCAACTACAGGCAGCTTGCCCAGCCGACTCAACGAAGCCACCGTGAGACACACCCCCAAAGCACACGCATACTGGGTTCACATGCACATATTTCACACACACCCCCAAAGCACACGCATACTGGGTTCACATGCACATATTTCACACACACCCCCAAAGCACACGCATACTGGGTTCACATGCACATATTTCACACACACCCCCAAAACACACGCATACTGGGTTCATATACACATATTTCACACACACCCCCAAAACACACGCATACTGGGTTCACATGCACATATTTCACACACACCCCCAAAGCACACGCATACTGGGTTCACATGCACATATTTCACACACACCCCCAAAGCACACGCATACTGGGTTCACATGCACATATTTCACACACACCCCCAAAACACACGCATACTGGGTTCATATACACATATTTCACACACACCCCCAAAACACACGCATACTGGGTTCACATGCACATATTTCACCTTTTATGTGAACAGTGGGGACATCAGGGAAAGAGGCAAAAGCTTTTCTGAAGGTCCTAGAGAACACACACACACACACACACACACACACACACACACAGACACACACACACACACACACACACACACAGACACAGACACACACACACACACACACACACACACAGACACACACACACACACACACACACACACACAGACACACACACAGACAGACACACACACACACACACACACACACACACACACACACCCACACACACATTCTTACTAGATTAATATGATGTATCTATAGTGGTCCAGTACCACCCACAGCCTAACTTCTCAACTTTAACCCCTGACCCTGAAACCCCTCCTCCCCAGGACTCCCTGGGTATGGATGTGGACTGGCGTCTTCACCACCCTGAACCAGTCACGGTACCCTACCTGAGTCCCCTGGTGCTGTGGAAGGAGCTGGAGTCCCTGCTGGAGAACGAGGGAGACCCTGTTATCACAGTATCGTCCGTGGTGGACCACCACCCCATCATCTACTGGAACCTGGTTTGGTACTTCAGACGCCTGGACCTGCCCAGCAACCTGCCTGGACTCATACTGACCTCAGAGCACTGCAACAGGGGATCTACGGTAGGGGAACACTCACATACAGTGCTATGAAAAAAGTATTTGCCCCCCTTTCTAATTTTCTCTAACTTTTGCATATTTGTGATACTGAATGTTATCAGATCTGCAACCAAAACCTAATATTAGATAAAGGGAACATAAGTGAACAAAGAACACAACAATTACATATTTATGTCATAAACAAAGTTATGCAACACCCAATGCCCCTGTGTGAAAAAGTAATTGCCCCCTTACACTCAATAACTGGTTGTGCCACCTTTAGCTGCAATGACTCCAACCAAATGCTTCCTGTAGAATTCTCTGATACAGAGCAGAATTCATGGTTCCTTCTATTAAGGCGAGTCGTCCAGGTCCTGAGGCAGCAAAGCATCCCCAAACCATCACACCACCACCACCACCATGCTTGACCTTTGGTATGATGTTCTTACTTTGGAATGCAGTGTTTGGTTTTCGCCAGGCATTATGGGACCCATCTCGTCCAATAAGTTATACTTTTGAATCATCTGTCCATAGAACGTTCTTCCAAGAGTCTTGATGATCATCCAGGTGCTTTTTGGCAAACTTGAGTCAACTTTTTGGACGAGATGGGTCCCATTGCAGCTAAAGGTGGCACAACCAGTTATTGAGTCTAAGGGGGCAATTCCTTTTTCACACAGGGGAATTGGGTGTTGCATAGCTTTGTTTATAAATATGTAATTGTTGTGTTATTTGTTCATTTATGTTCCCTTTATCTAATATTAGGTTTTGGTTGAAGATCTGCTAACATTCAGTATCACAAATATGCAAAAGTAGAGAAAATTAGAAAGGGGGCAAATACTTTTTCATAGCACTGTATATATACACACACACACACACACACACACACACACACACACACACACACACACACACACACACACAGGATACACACACCAACCTGCCTGGACTACTTACCTCTGAGCACTACGGTATGCACACATACACACTAACACTTGCTTGGCCTCATCCACATGCATTTGGAAACATGTCCTTCAACCTTCAACTCACTCCAGATTCCCTGTCTATACATCTCACTCCAGATTCCCTGAATCTGTCTATACGTCTCACTCCAGGTTCCCTGTCTATACGTCTCACTCCAGGTTCCCTGTCTATACGTCTCACTCCAGGTTCCCTGTCTATACGTCTCACTCCAGATTCCCTGTCTATACGTCTCACTCCAGATTCCCTGTCTAAACGTCTCACTCCAGATTCCCTGTCTATACGTCTCACTCCAGATTCCCTGTCTACCAGAACGCTAGGTGTGACACCAGGCGATAGAGTACATGACATATTGTCATTGAGCAGCCAGTGTGTGTGTTTCTCACTGCTGACCCTGTCCTTCCCCAGGTCCCTCGTCACTGGATGTCAGAGGACAGCAAACACGTGTTGATCCAGATCTTATGGGACAACCTCAAGCTGCACCAGGATCCCATCCAGCCGTTTTACATCCTCTGGAACACACAGAGTAGGTTATACTCTACATCAGGGCCTGTCTCAGTGAAATACATTAAGTTATACTCTACATCAGGGCCTGTCTCAGTGAAATACATTAAGTTATACTCTACATCAGGGCCTGTCTCAGTGAAATACATTAAGTTATACTCTACAGCAGGGCCTGTCTCAGTGAAATACATGAAGTTATACTCTACATCAGGGCCTGTCTCAGTGAAATACATTAAGTTATACTCTACATCAGGGCCTGTCTCAGTGAAATACATTAAGTTATACTCTACATCAGGGCCTGTCTCAGTGAAATACATGAAGTTATACTCTACAGCAGGGCCTGAAGCCGTCTCAGTGAAATACATTAAGTTATACTCTACATCAGGGCCTGTCTCAGTGAAATACATGAAGTTATACTCTACAGCAGGGCCTGTCTCAGTGAAATACATTAAGTTATACTCTACATCAGGGCCTGTCTCAGTGAAATACATGAAGTTATACTCTACAGCAGGGCCTGTCTCAGTGAAATACATTAAGTTATACTCTACATCAGGGCCTGTCTCAGTGAAATACATGAAGTTATACTCTACATCAGGGCCTGTCTCAGTGAAATACATGAAGTTATACTCTACAGCAGGGCCTGTCTCAGTGAAATACATTAAGTTATACTCTACAGCAGGGCCTGTCTCAGTGAAATACATTAAGTTATACTCTACATCAGGGCCTGTCTCAGTGAAATACATGAAGTTATACTCTACAGCAGGGCCTGAAGCCGTCTCAGTGAAATACATGAAGTTATACTCTACATCAGGGCCTGTCTCAGTGAAATACATGAAGTTATACTCTACAGCAGGGCCTGTCTCAGTGAAATACATGAAGTTATACTCTACAGCAGGGCCTGTCTCAGTGAAATACATTAAGTTATACTCTACATCAGGGCCTGTCTCAGTGAAATACATTAAGTTATACTCTACAGCAGGGCCTGTCTCAGTGAAATACATGAAGTTATACTCTACAGCAGGGCCTGTCTCAGTGAAATACATTAAGTTATACTCTACAGCAGGGCCTGAAGCCGTCTCAGTGAAATACATGAAGTTATACTCTACAGCAGGGCCTGTCTCAGTGAAATACATTAAGTTATACTCTACATCAGGGCCTGTCTCAGTGAAATACATTAAGTTATACTCTACAGCAGGGCCCGTCTCCGTGAAATACATTAAGTTATACTCTACATCAGGGCCTGTCTCAGTGAAATACATGAAGTTATACTCTACATCAGGGCCTGTCTCAGTGAAATACATGAAGTTATACTCTACAGCAGGGCCTGAAGCCGTCTCAGTGAAATACATGAAGTTATACTCTACATCAGGGCCTGTCTCAGTGAAATACATGAAGTTATACTCTACATCAGGGCCTGTCTCAGTGAAATACATGAAGTTATACTCTACAGCAGGGCCCGTCTCAGTGAAATACATTAAGTTATACTCTACATCAGGGCCTGAAGCCGTCTCAGTGAAATACATTAAGTTATACTCTACATCAGGGCCTGTCTCAGTGAAATACATGAAGTTATACTCTACAGCAGGGCCTGTCTCAGTGAAATACATTAAGTTATACTCTACATCAGGGCCTGTCTCAGTGAAATACATTAAGTTATACTCTACATCAGGGCCCGTCTCAGTGAAATACATTAAGTTATACTCTACAGCAGGGCCTGTCTCAGTGAAATACATGAAGTTATACTCTACATCAGGGCCTGTCTCAGTGAAATACATGAAGTTATACTCTACAGCAGGGCCTGAAGCCGTCTCAGTGAAATACATGAAGTTATACTCTACATCAGGGCCTGTCTCAGTGAAATACATGAAGTTATACTCTACATCAGGGCCTGTCTCAGTGAAATACATGAAGTTATACTCTACATCAGGGCCTGTCTCAGTGAAATACATGAAGTTATACTCTACATCAGGGCCCGTCTCAGTGAAATACATGAAGTTATACTCTACATCAGGGCCCGTCTCAGTGAAATACATGAAGTTATACTCTACATCAGGGCCCGTCTCAGTGAAATACATGAAGTTATACTCTACATCAGGGCCTGTCTCAGTGAAATACATGAAGTTATACTCTACAGCAGGGCCTGTCTCAGTGAAATACATGAAGTTATACTCTACATCAGGGCCTGTCTCAGTGAAATACATGAAGTTATACTCTACAGCAGGGCCTGTCTCAGTGAAATACATGAAGTTATACTCTACAGCAGGGCCCGTCTCAGTGAAATACATGAAGTTATACTCTACATCAGGGCCTGTCTCAGTGAAATACATGAAGTTATACTCTACATCAGGGCCTGTCTCAGTGAAATACATGAAGTTATACTCTACAGCAGGGCCTGTCTCAGTGAAATACATGAAGTTATACTCTACATCAGGGCCTGTCTCAGTGAAATACATGAAGTTATACTCTACAGCAGGGCCTGTCTCAGTGAAATACATTAAGTTATACTCTACAGCAGGGCCTGTCTCAGTGAAATACATTAAGTTATACTCTACATCAGGGCCTGTCTCAGTGAAATACATGAAGTTATACTCTACAGCAGGGCCTGAAGCCGTCTCAGTGAAATACATGAAGTTATACTCTACATCAGGGCCTGTCTCAGTGAAATACATGAAGTTATACTCTACAGCAGGGCCTGTCTCAGTGAAATACATGAAGTTATACTCTACAGCAGGGCCTGTCTCAGTGAAATACATTAAGTTATACTCTACATCAGGGCCTGTCTCAGTGAAATACATTAAGTTATACTCTACAGCAGGGCCTGTCTCAGTGAAATACATGAAGTTATACTCTACAGCAGGGCCTGTCTCAGTGAAATACATTAAGTTATACTCTACAGCAGGGCCTGAAGCCGTCTCAGTGAAATACATTAAGTTATACTCTACAGCAGGGCCCGTCTCCGTGAAATACATTAAGTTATACTCTACATCAGGGCCTGTCTCAGTGAAATACATGAAGTTATACTCTACATCAGGGCCTGTCTCAGTGAAATACATGAAGTTATACTCTACAGCAGGGCCTGAAGCCGTCTCAGTGAAATACATGAAGTTATACTCTACATCAGGGCCTGTCTCAGTGAAATACATGAAGTTATACTCTACATCAGGGCCTGTCTCAGTGAAATACATGAAGTTATACTCTACAGCAGGGCCCGTCTCAGTGAAATACATTAAGTTATACTCTACATCAGGGCCTGAAGCCGTCTCAGTGAAATACATTAAGTTATACTCTACATCAGGGCCTGTCTCAGTGAAATACATGAAGTTATACTCTACAGCAGGGCCTGTCTCAGTGAAATACATTAAGTTATACTCTACATCAGGGCCTGTCTCAGTGAAATACATTAAGTTATACTCTACATCAGGGCCCGTCTCAGTGAAATACATTAAGTTATACTCTACAGCAGGGCCTGTCTCAGTGAAATACATGAAGTTATACTCTACATCAGGGCCTGTCTCAGTGAAATACATGAAGTTATACTCTACAGCAGGGCCTGAAGCCGTCTCAGTGAAATACATGAAGTTATACTCTACATCAGGGCCTGTCTCAGTGAAATACATGAAGTTATACTCTACATCAGGGCCTGTCTCAGTGAAATACATGAAGTTATACTCTACATCAGGGCCTGTCTCAGTGAAATACATGAAGTTATACTCTACATCAGGGCCCGTCTCAGTGAAATACATGAAGTTATACTCTACATCAGGGCCCGTCTCAGTGAAATACATGAAGTTATACTCTACATCAGGGCCCGTCTCAGTGAAATACATGAAGTTATACTCTACATCAGGGCCTGTCTCAGTGAAATACATGAAGTTATACTCTACAGCAGGGCCTGTCTCAGTGAAATACATGAAGTTATACTCTACATCAGGGCCTGTCTCAGTGAAATACATGAAGTTATACTCTACAGCAGGGCCTGTCTCAGTGAAATACATGAAGTTATACTCTACAGCAGGGCCCGTCTCAGTGAAATACATGAAGTTATACTCTACATCAGGGCCTGTCTCAGTGAAATACATGAAGTTATACTCTACATCAGGGCCTGTCTCAGTGAAATACATGAAGTTATACTCTACAGCAGGGCCTGTCTCAGTGAAATACATGAAGTTATACTCTACATCAGGGCCTGAAGCCGTCTCAGTGAAATACATTAAGTTATACTCTACAGCAGGGCCTGTCTCAGTGAAATACATTAAGTTATACTCTACATCAGGGCCTGAAGCCGTCTCAGTGAAATACATGAAGTTATACTCTACAGCAGGGCCCGTCTCAGTGAAATACATGAAGTTATACTCTACATCAGGGCCTGTCTCAGTGAAATACATGAAGTTATACTCTACATCAGGGCCTGTCTCAGTGAAATACATGAAGTTATACTCTACATCAGGGCCTGTCTCAGTGAAATACATGAAGTTATACTCTACATCAGGGCCCGTCTCAGTGAAATACATGAAGTTATACTCTACATCAGGGCCCGTCTCAGTGAAATACATGAAGTTATACTCTACATCAGGGCCCGTCTCAGTGAAATACATGAAGTTATACTCTACATCAGGGCCTGTCTCAGTGAAATACATGAAGTTATACTCTACAGCAGGGCCTGTCTCAGTGAAATACATGAAGTTATACTCTACATCAGGGCCTGTCTCAGTGAAATACATGAAGTTATACTCTACAGCAGGGCCTGTCTCAGTGAAATACATGAAGTTATACTCTACAGCAGGGCCCGTCTCAGTGAAATACATGAAGTTATACTCTACATCAGGGCCTGTCTCAGTGAAATACATGAAGTTATACTCTACATCAGGGCCTGTCTCAGTGAAATACATGAAGTTATACTCTACAGCAGGGCCTGTCTCAGTGAAATACATGAAGTTATACTCTACATCAGGGCCTGAAGCCGTCTCAGTGAAATACATTAAGTTATACTCTACAGCAGGGCCTGTCTCAGTGAAATACATTAAGTTATACTCTACATCAGGGCCTGAAGCCGTCTCAGTGAAATACATGAAGTTATACTCTACAGCAGGGCCCGTCTCAGTGAAATACATGAAGTTATACTCTACATCAGGGCCTGTCTCAGTGAAATACATGAAGTTATACTCTACATCAGGGCCTGTCTCAGTGAAATACATGAAGTTATACTCTACAGCAGGGCCCGTCTCAGTGAAATACATTAAGTTATACTCTACATCAGGGCCTGAAGCCGTCTCAGTGAAATACATTAAGTTATACTCTACATCAGGGCCTGTCTCAGTGAAATACATGAAGTTATACTCTACAGCAGGGCCTGTCTCAGTGAAATACATTAAGTTATACTCTACATCAGGGCCTGTCTCAGTGAAATACATTAAGTTATACTCTACATCAGGGCCCGTCTCAGTGAAATACATTAAGTTATACTCTACAGCAGGGCCTGTCTCAGTGAAATACATGAAGTTATACTCTACATCAGGGCCTGTCTCAGTGAAATACATGAAGTTATACTCTACAGCAGGGCCTGAAGCCGTCTCAGTGAAATACATGAAGTTATACTCTACAGCAGAGCCTGTCTCAGTGAAATACATGAAGTTATACTCTACATCAGGGCCTGTCTCAGTGAAATACATGAAGTTATACTCTACAGCAGGGCCTGAAGCCGTCTCAGTGAAATACATTAAGTTATACTCTACATCAGGGCCTGTCTCAGTGAAATACATGAAGTTATACTCTACAGCAGGGCCTGTCTCAGTGAAATACATTAAGTTATACTCTACATCAGGGCCTGTCTCAGTGAAATACATGAAGTTATACTCTACAGCAGGGCCTGAAGCCGTCTCAGTGAAATACATTAAGTTATACTCTACATCAGGGCCTGTCTCAGTGAAATACATGAAGTTATACTCTACAGCAGGGCCTGAAGCCGTCTCAGTGAAATACATGAAGTTATACTCTACAGCAGGGCCTGTCTCAGTGAAATACATGAAGTTATACTCTACATCAGGGCCTGTCTCAGTGAAATACATGAAGTTATACTCTACAGCAGGGCCTGTCTCAGTGAAATACATGAAGTTATACTCTACAGCAGGGCCTGTCTCAGTGAAATACATGAAGTTATACTCTACATCAGGGCCTGTCTCAGTGAAATACATGAAGTTATACTCTACAGCAGGGCCTGTCTCAGTGAAATACATGAAGTTATACTCTACAGCAGGGCCTGTCTCAGTGAAATACATGAAGTTATACTCTACAGCAGGGCCTGTCTCAGTGAAATACATGAAGTTATACTCTACATCAGGGCCTGTCTCAGTGAAATACATGAAGTTATACTCTACAGCAGGGCCTGTCTCAGTGAAATACATGAAGTTATACTCTACATCAGGGCCTGTCTCAGTGAAATACATGAAGTTATACTCTACATCAGGGCCTGTCTCAGTGAAATACATTAAGTTATACTCTACAGCAGGGCCCGTCTCAGTGAAATACATTAAGTTATACTCTACAGCAGGGCCCGTCTCAGTGAAATACATGAAGTTATACTCTACATCAGGGCCTGTCTCAGTGAAATACATTAAGTTATACTCTACAGCAGGGCCCGTCTCAGTGAAATACATTAAGTTATACTCTACAGCAGGGCCTGTCTCAGTGAAATACATTAAGTTATACTCTACATCAGGGCCTGTCTCAGTGAAATACATGAAGTTATACTCTACAGCAGGGCCTGTCTCAGTGAAATACATGAAGTTATACTCTACAGCAGGGCCCGTCTCAGTGAAATACATTAAGTTATACTCTACATCAGGGCCTGTCTCAGTGAAATACATGAAGTTATACTCTACAGCAGGGCCTGTCTCAGTGAAATACATGAAGTTATACTCTACAGCAGGGCCCGTCTCAGTGAAATACATTAAGTTATACTCTACATCAGGGCCTGTCTCAGTGAAATACATGAAGTTATACTCTACAGCAGGGCCTGTCTCAGTGAAATACATGAAGTTATACTCTACAGCAGGGCCTGTCTCAGTGAAATACATGAAGTTATACTCTACATCAGGGCCTGTCTCAGTGAAATACATTAAGTTATACTCTACAGCAGGGCCTGTCTCAGTGAAATACATGAAGTTATACTCTACAGCAGGGCCTGAAGCCGTCTCAGTGAAATACATGAAGTTATACTCTACAGCAGGGCCTGTCTCAGTGAAATACATTAAGTTATACTCTACAGCAGGGCCTGTCTCAGTGAAATACATTAAGTTATACTCTACATCAGGGCCTGAAGCCGTCTCAGTGAAATACATTAAGTTATACTCTACATCAGGGCCTGAAGCCGTCTCAGTGAAATTTATTCTTTGTATGCTGGTACCTTGTTTTATCAAGGAACAGATAAAGCCCATAAGTCTATATTTTACTGTGGTTTTAAGAAGAGCATATCTGTACGAATTGTGGATGTCTTGTTGCCTTTTTGTGGCCTAGCTTTGGCAGATGGAAGAGCTCAGAACCTTGGGCAGCTATGTGGCAGCCATTTTGGATCTATGTGTACTGTAATGTCTGGGAGCTAACAGGGGTCTGTTGTGCTCTCTGTTCTCTGTCTTTCAGGGCAGCCATTTTGGATCTCTGTGTACTGTAATGTCTGGGAGCTAACAGGGGTCTGTTGTGCTCTCTGTTGTCTGTCTTTCAGGGCAGCCATTTTGGATCTCTGTGTACTGTAATGTCTGGGAGCTAACAGGGGTCTGTTGTGCTCTCTGTTCTCTGTCTTTCAGGGCAGCCATTTTGGATCTCTGTGTACTGTAATGTCTGGGAGCTAACAGGGGTCTGTTGTGCTCTCTGTTCTCTGTCTTTCAGGGCTTAATTGTGCTCTGTTGTTAGACAGTGAGTGTTCTCTTTAGGACTCTACAACTGAGTCCTCTCCTTTGTCTCTGTATGTCCTGTCTGCTTTTCTGCGCTCTGTTTGTTCTCTTTGTAGTCATTTGGAAAACCCGTTTCATTTTCTCTGTCCTCAGTATCTTTCCATTTGTGTGGTTGAAATGCATCGCTGTATTGCTGTTCTCCACTTGCTTGACAGTCTTGAGAATTCTGTGGGCTGTCTTTTGATTGGATTGTCTAAATAATGTTGTTTCCAGTGATTCATTTTCTTCAGTTCTTCCAACGTTTTAATGTGTGCCTTCGTCTAGTTGGATCTCAAATACACCCCTGTATTATACACTCGTGTATTTGAGGATGGGTTAGCGTCTCTGGTTTACTGTGTGTGTGATCGCTCTTGCATACCTACGTGTGTGCGCACGTGGACGTGTTTGTTATACACTGCTCAAAAAAATAAAGGGAACACTAAAATAACACATCCTAGATCTGAATGAATGAAATAATCTTATTAAATACTTTTTTCTTTACATAGTTGAATGCGCTGACAACAAAATCACACAAAAATTATCAATGGAAATCAAATTTATCAACCCATGGAGGTCTGGATTTGGAGTCACCCTCAAAATTAAAGTGGAAAACCACACTACAGGCTGATCCAACGTTGATGTAATGTCCTTAAAACAAGTCAAAATGAGGCTCAGTAGTGTGTGTGTGGCCTCCACGTGCCTGTATGACCTCCCTACAACGCCTGGGCATGCTCCTGATGAGGTGGCGGATGGTCTCCTGAGGGATCTCCTCCCAGACCTGGACTAAAGCATCCGCCAACTCCTGGACAGTCTGTGGTGCAACGTGGCGTTGGTGGATGGAGCGAGACATGATGTCCCAGATGTGCTCAATTGGATTCAGGTCTGGGGAACGGGCGGGCCAGTCCATAGCATCAATGCCTTCCTCTTGCAGGAACTGCTGACACACTCCAGCCACATGAGGTCTAGCATTGTCTTGCATTAGGAGGAACCCAGGGCCAACCGCACCAGCATATGGTCTCACAAGGGGTCTGAGGATCTCATCTCGGTACCTAATGGCAGTCAGGCTACCTCTGGCGAGCACATGGAGGGCTGTGCGGCCCCCCAAAGAAATGCCACCCCACACCATGACTGACCCACCGCCAAACCAGTCATGCTGGATGATGTTGCAGGCAGCAGAACGTTCTCCATGGCGTCTCCAGACTCTGTCACGTCTGTCACGTGCTCAGTGTGAACCTGCTTTCATCTGTGAAGAGCACAGGGCGCCAGTGGCGAATTTGCCAATCTTGGTGTTCTCTGGCAAATGCCAAATGTCCTGCACGGTGTTGGGCTGTAAGCACAACCCCCACCTGTGGACATCGGCCCTCATACTACCCTCATGGAGTCTGTTTCTGAGCAGACACATGCACATTTGTAGCCTGCTGGAGGTCATTTTGCAGGGCTCTGGCAGTGCTCCTCCTGCTCCTCCTTGCACAAAGGCGGAGGTAGCAGTCCTGCTGCTGGGTTGTTGCCCTCCTACGGCCTCCTCCACGTCTCCTGATGTACTGGCCTGTCTCCTGGTAGCGCCTCCATGCTCTGGACACTACGCTGACAGACACAGCAAACCTTCTTGCCACAGCTCGCATTGATGTGCCATCCTGGATGAGCTGCACTACCTGAGCCACTTGTGTGGGTTGTAGACTCCGTCTCATGCTAGCACTAGAGTGAAAGCACCGCCAGCATTCAAAAGTGACCAAAACATCAGCCAGGAAGCATAGGAACTGAGAAGTGGTCTGTGGTCACCACCTGCAAAACCAGTCCTTTATTGGGGGGTGTCTTGCTAATTGCCTATAATTTCCACCTGTTGTCTATTCCATTTGCACAACAGCATGTGACATGTATTGTCAAACAGTGTTGCTTCCTAAGTGGACAGTTTGATTTCACAGAAGTGTGATTGACTTGGAGTTACATTGTGTTGTTTAAGTGTTCCCTTTATCTTTTTGAGCGGTGTATATACAGTGTGTATTAGTGTAGCCTACATATCCATCTTTCTGACCCCTGACCCAGGTGTGGGCTACCCATTGTGTCGTCCTGTGAGCGAGGCGGAGCGTCCGTTTGGGGAGGAGCTACTCCACAGCGTGGTCAAGAGCATCCAGAGGAACGACGTCTCTCGACCAATGGGACAGCTCCTACAGCTGCTGGGGCAGAGCCTGGGGGTCAAGAGGCAAAGGTCAGGGGGTTACACATTAATAACTCCATTGTCCAGGGGCATGTTCAGGAGGATGTAACGTTACCAAACATTCAGATAGAAAGGTATTTTGTAGAACAGACATGATTGTCTGTCAGGATAAAGAATTGTCAGCTCTGCTCATTCCATTTCTATCTATCTGTAACAGTCAGAGTGTTTCACATCACTAAATACACCCCACAAGTCAGTTGGTGCAAATATAGCAATACTAAACGATAGCCAAGGTTGGGAAAATGTTAAGGACAACATTAAGTATCATTAGCCCTTTGATGTCAAAGAGAGACAGTCGGCATGCTATCTACTGGAACTAGTCTGCTAAATCTCCACTGTAACATCTAACACCCCCGTGCTCTTCCCTCTGCAGGAGTCTGTACAGAGATATCCTCTTCCTGTCTCTGGTGGCTCTGGGAAAGGACAACATTGACATCGGTAAGTCTGCTTCCGTGGTGCTAGTAGTTTCAGAAGTACTGGAGTGTGCTCCCAGCCGACAACTCTCCAGGTGCAGGGTACACAAACCTAATCTAGAAGGACACTAAATACCCACACGCTGTTGAAAGCTCCTGCGGTGTATTGCAACGTTTTCACTAGAAGGTCTTCAGTTGAAATTAGATTTAAATCAGTGTTAAACATGGATTAACATTGACGTGATAATCTCATCTCACTCTTCCTCCTCCCTCCAGACGCTTTTGACCGTGAATACAAGATGGCGTACGACCGCCTCAGCCCGACCCTGGTGAAGCTGACGCACAACTGTGACCGTCCGCCCAGCGCTGGGGTCATGGAGTGTCGCAAGACCTTCGGAGAGCCCTACCTCTGAACTCTGACCCCTTACCCCTGACATGACACCTCCGACACCTCAGCCTTCACCCGGCCAGTCACCTCCACCACCCAGCATAGCACAGCCATGGGTAGCACACATGGGTAGGGTTCAAGAGATCTTTGTGTCCATGAAAAGCGCAGTATAAAATCCATTTATTACAAAGAGGACAGAGGATTGCTTTAAAAGACAAGCTCAGGAAGCCCTTAAGAAAGACTTAGAGAATGTGTGATGATACCTTGTTGATACCGTGTGTTTGGGTCATGTCTGTAACCTGTGAGAAACGTGAAGGGGTTGACGAGAGCGTAAAGGAGCTGACGAACCAAGGCTGGTATTATGTAGTCCGACTAGTCTCACAAAAGGGATTTTTTTTAAATCACATCTCATCACTTGGATGTATATGAACTGGACATACCACTCTGGATGGATGGAGATCATACACATTAACGTAACAACGTTTTCACACAAAAATGTGTTCCATTTCGGGGTACTTATGTTTTAAAAATCTTGTACAAATTGATATATACAATGCAAAATGTACTTTATATACCACAGTAGTAGAACCTTTTTTAAAACAACATTTATATTATATAGTCATATATAAAGACTAATATTAGCAATATTTTACTTAACGTTAATTCTATTTATTCAAAGTAAGCATTTTATTTATTCTAGTCTGTTTTATTTGTTTAGTGGATGTACTGGCTTCATGTCAGGTTGAACATCCATTCCTCTCCTCCTGTGGTTGATGGATGTACTGGCTTCATGTCAGGTTGAACATCCATTCCTCTCCTCCTGTGGTTGATGGATGTACTGGCTTCATGTCAGGTTGAACATCCATTCCTCTCCTCCTGTGGTTGATGGATGTACTGGCTTCATGTCAGGTTGAACATCCATTCCTCTCCTCCTGTGGTTGATGGATGTACTGGCTTCATGTCAGGTTGAACATCCATTCCTCTCCTCCTGTGGTTGATGGATGTACTGGCTTCATGTCAGGTTGAACATCCATTCCTCTCCTCCTGTGGTTGATGGATGTACTGGCTTCATGTCAGGTTGAACATCCATTCCTCCCCTCCTGTGGTTGATGGATGTACTGGCTTCATGTCAGGTTGAACATCCATTCCTCTCCTCCTGTGGTTGATGGATGTACTGGTTTCATGTCAGGTTGAACATCCATTCCTCTCCTCCTGTGGTTGATGGATGTACTGGCTTCATGTCAGGTTGAACATCCATTCCTCTCCTCCTGTGGTTGATGGATGTACTGGCTTCATGTCAGGTTGAACATCCATTCCTCTCCTCCTGTGGTTGATGGCTGTTAAAAGGTCTAGGGGTATCTACAGTGTAGTGTTACGGTACAGGCTACTGTACCACATTAATTTCCATCATAAACTGAACTAAGCTGATTTGCAGTATTGTATCAGTGGGGGCGTTGAAAGATTTACTCTAAACCACTAAAGGTCGCTTTAAAACTGCCAAAATGTTGCGTTAAATACTTAATTTCCGCTGCACTTTACAACAGATTTTGTTGTTGTTGACAAGACGCATCCTGAGTATGGATTGATTCGTTTGATCAAAAATATAAATGTATTTCACAGAAATACCCATACTGAGTCGAATACTGATTGACCACTGTTTTTAAAGTAACGTGCAATTGTAAAAACAGACTTTGACATCTTTGGCACAACATGCTGTATGAATCGACACCGCAGATATCAGTATTAATATCGTTAAAGTGAAAGTACCTTCACGTTTAAAGTTTGAGTACCCTTTGAGGACCTCCTGTTAAGAACATTTAGTTACCCTTTTGATATATGGAGGGAATATTTCTACACAACAGTAGGTTCCGTATCCTTTCGTATTCTCTATACTACCTGTACGTATGAGCTGTGAATAGTGGGTTATGACAAGGAAAGTATGGGTTATTCAATAGTTTTGAGGTAACTGTCTGTTCCCCTTAAAAAAAAAACGTATTTGGGGTTTTAATTTTCTTATGTGTTTGAGAACCAAAAAGTAATAATCCAAAACAGTACGATGGTACAGTGTGTGTGTATATACTGAACAAAAATATAAACGCAACATGTAAAGTCTTGGTCCCATTTTTCATGAGCTGAAATAAAACATCCCAGGAATGTTCCATACGCACAAAAAGCGTATTTCTCTCGAATTGTGTGCACAAATTTGTTTACATCCCTGTTAGTGAGCATTTCTCCTTTGCCAAGATAATCCATCCACCTGACAGGTGTGGCGTATCAAGAAGCTGATTAAACAGCATGATCATTACACAGGTGCACCTTGTGCTGGGGACAATAAAAGGCCCACCCATGGCAGTGCCCCTGCCCAGTCATGTGAAATACATAGATTAAGGCCTAATGAATGTATTTTAATTGACTGATTTCCTTCTATGAACTGTAACTCAGTAAAATCTTTGAAATTGTTGCATGTTGCGTTTTATATTGTTGTTCAGTATAGTTCTGTTAGGAGCTATAAGTCTAGAGCTGGGGTCAGTAAGAATGATTCATATCATTGACGTGTAGGCGAGTCCAGGGTTGGGGTTAATTCCATTTCAATTCCAGTCAATTTCTCTTCAACGCTTTTCAATTTGTAATTTGGTTTACTTTCTGAATTGGCTAAATTAAAATGGAATTGACCCCAAACCCTGACTGAGTCGCTCCAGTCACAGGTTGTATTCCCAAACCTGAGGCCAGTTCAGTTCTACTGAAACGCAACGTCTGGTTTCTAACCCATGTTGAGGACTTCAGGCTGACACAACGCACCAACGTTCAATAACTTGATACATCCTTAAAAGCTTTACATATGGTCCTATATATATATCTATACATGTTAATCTATATACTGATCGAATACAATACAAGTGTTCTGTTTATCTTCCATACAAGGTACAATATGAGTAAAAACCTACGTTGGCTTCCCTGTTCAGCAGCACAACTGAACATTCAGTGGCACATCCACATGCAGTAAAAACCTTTTGAAAATAAAGAAGTGGTTGATGTATCAGGACCTCAGTCCAGTGGCTATGATGACATGGCTGTTCATATCTGGCCTATTATACTGATGATACCAAGTTCAGCCTTGGCGATGTATATTGCCTTCAATTCATTTAAAATAATGTTTTGCTGATTTTATGTGGGAAGAAAGAGGTGGGCACACCTGAACATAGATTATAATGCTTTCCGTTGTCTGAGTTGAGAACAACCCATTGTGTGCACTTGACCAGGTATACACTTGAAAATCCTCCGTTTTAAGTATGTAGCAACATCTCTCTCGAAAATGCTTCCAATTCAGAATTAAATCATTGAAGTACCTTTATGACATTTATAATGTCCCCCTTCAACAGATATGTTAAACACCTATCCTGGCGACTGCAATGTAGACAGAACGCCACGAATCATCTAACCTGAAGTGAGGCACACCGGTGACCTCCAATTACAATGTAACAACATACTGATGTCATTGGCTAGAAGAGGACCTCTGTCAAGAAGGGTCCAATGAGAGCTGGCCACTTCGATGATTGACAGCTGAGAGCACCAATCCCAGAATAGAGCTACTATGCAAACATGAAATGGGACGTTGCTATCTTGAAAGCTGAAGATTGTTACCAACCAACCAAGCGGTTAACAGAGAACCGGAATGTCAAAAAAAATATCACTGATGATATCAGCAGTGTCAACGGCGTTAAATAGCTTTGTTGTCAATCTCTGCAGGTTAAGGGCTCTATTCAATCCGCGTCGCTGAAGTTCAGCTTTACAGGGTGATTAAAAATGTAAAGGGTCTGTTTCTGCTTTAAAGGAGACTGCACTGACGGTAAATGCTGCATATGGCAGCTCCAACAGAAATGACCTTCACATTTCTATCATGGAATCTGTAATGCTTCAGTTGGACAGATTGAATAGAGCGCCAGAAGGTTATTAGTTGTGTATAAGGAAATGTACAAACAAAATGTTTCATTGTATTTAGGTCAATGTATAATATTTTATCTGGTCTTTTGTAGAGAAGACATTTTGTAAAAATGTTCCTAGTGTTGTTTACACCACTGTAGGACGGGTCAGTGGATCTGATGAAATTCATAATGTACTTTTGATTGGATCTTCAGGGTCGTCTCCAACTGGAAATAAAATCACTTAAACTGTGGCCAGGCGTGTGTGTTTCTACATTGGGATTAAATCACGTCGGGAATTTCCACTTAAACCGACATCCACAGCCTTGACAGTGAACGCAGTCTCTGTGAACGCCGGGGAAATTGCCTTTGAAAGACGCGTTGTCAATAGTGCATTGCGCTTGTCGACGACACACCTTTGATTGAATCCCGGCTTCCGTTTTAAATGACCCCAAAACATTTTGTTTTCATGCAACATAATTTCCAATCAACACTACACCTTTTTATTGAATATTATAAAAAAAAGTATTTAATTGCAGCATGGATTGTAAATACAGCATATGGATAGTTTCCTATCGTCAATACATGTTTCTGGTATCCATCTTACCCACACAAGTGTATTACATACCTACATAACACATGACACTACAATGCTGACAGTTAATGAAAGAATGGTTACATATGGGTTGTTTTAACTGGACTAGCTATTCCCCCGTTCCTGGTTATTCTAGACACAGAATCATTTCCATGAGAACTCAAGCTGCTGTATCTTTCTGCACCTGATAAACCATTTTTTGTTGTCACTGCTGTTGTTTTTTTTAAACTCTAAAAAGAAATGACTGTTGACATTTTTACATAGAACATGGATGAACACTAGAATGGGTGTGTGTACTGTGGATGGACAACTTCTACAATTACTCCTGCACGTCAGTTCTGATAAGACTTTCTTCAGTAGGTGTGGACAGACCAACCTCTACTGCTGCTCGTCAATTCTGGTGAAAGAGACCAGCAATAGTTCAACCATGGAGGTGTCCTCTGAGTCAACAATACCTGTCTCAACATAGACAACACAATCACGTCTGTGAACAGTAACACTACGAAATCCCCTGCCTCTCTATACCGTGATGTCCATAAATGTTAGTTACTGACAACGGTACAGTTTGGCGGTGATGACTTCAATGACTTCCTGACACACCTCTTTTTTTTCCTCCCTCCTCACTGTAGCATGATGTACTACAGTACCCATAATGCTCTGTGCAGTACAACACATCCAGTTTCATCTTAGTAAAAAAAAAAGACGTTCCTGAAACTAACATAATGGTGTCTGACCTCTGACCTCAGATGGAGACAGGGCAGATAATAACACGGTCCTCCAGCATCACACTGAGCACCAGGAACACAAAGTAAAGCATGAACATGGTGAGGCCCAGAACACGGCTCATCTTCCAGCGACACGCCGCGATGCTGATGATGACGAAGAGAAGCATGATGAAGAGGAGTACGATGGCACAGAACAGACCGTTGGAGTTCACCGCCACCGGCACCCCGCCTTGCATCGCCGAGAAGATCAACCATGGGACAGGCAGGCTGAGGGAGGGGGGAGTGGTGGGGGAGAAAGAGGGATGCAGAGAGGGAGAGTGAGAGGCAGAGAGAGCGTAGAGGTGGAGACAGAGAGGGTGAGAGGCCGAGAGAGCGGAGGGGTGGAGGGAGAGAGGGAGAGAAGGAGAGAGGGTGAGAGACAATCACCTTTGAGAATAGTAACACAGATTACCTTGATCGTTTACTACAGACAACGGTACACAGTTCATAGTGCCATAGTGATATCTCTATGGTTACAGTGGTCTATACTAACCCCATAGTGATATCTCTGTAGTTATAGCGGTCTATACTAACCCCATAGTGATATCTCTGTAGTTACAGTGGTCTATACTAACCCCATAGGGATATCTCTGTAGTTATAGTGGTCTATACTAACCCCATAGGGATATCTCTGTAGTTATAGTGGTCTATACTAACCCCATAGGGATATCTCTGTAGTTATAGTGGTCTATACTAACCCCATAGTGATATCTCTGTAGTTATAGTGGTCTATACTAACCCCATAGTGATATCTCTGTAGTTATAGTGGTCTATACTAACCCCATAGTGATATCGAAGATGTTGGATCCCACTGAGCTGGACACAGCCATGTCTCCCAGTCCTTTACGAGCCACGATGACACTAGTGATGAGGTCAGGGATGGAGGTTCCAGCTGCCAGGATGGTCAGGCCCATGATCTCCTCTGAGATGCCTATAGTCTCACCCACCTAGGGAGCCAACAGTCAATCAATCAATCAATCAGTGTCACCCACCTAGGGAGCCAACAGTCAATCAATCAATCAATCAATCTCACCCACCTAGGGAGCCAACAGTCAATCAATCACTCAATCAATCTCACCCACCTAGGGAGCCAACAGTCAATCAATCAATCAATCAGTCTCACCCACCTAGGGAGCCAACAGTCAATCAATCAATCAATCAATCAATCTCACCCACCTAGGGAGCCAACAGTCAATCAATCACTCCATCAATCTCATCCACCTAGGGAGCCAACAGTCAATCAATCACTCCATCAATCTCACCCACCTAGGGAGCCAACAGTCAATCAATCAATCAATCAATCAATCTCACCCACCTAGGGAGCCAACAGCAATCAATCAATCAATCAATCTCACCCACCTAGGGAGCCAACAGTCAATCAATCTCTCCATCAATCAATCAATCAATCAGTCTCACCCACCTAGGGAGCCAACAGTCAATCAATCAATCTCACCCACCTAGGGAGCAAACAATCAATCAATCTCACCCACCTAGGGAGCCAACAGTCAATCAATCAATCAATCTCACCCACCTAGGGAGCCACCAGTCAATATATCAATCAATCAATCAATCTCACCCACCTAGGGAGCCAACAGTCAATCAAGCCATCAATCAATCTCATCCACCTAGGGAGCCAACAGTCAATCAAGCCATCAATCAATCAATCTCATCCACCTAGGGAGCCAACAGTCAATCAATCAGTCTCACCCACCTAGGGAGCCAACAGTCAATCAATCAATCTCACCCACCTAGGGAGCAAACAATCAATCAATCTCACCCACCTACGGAGCCAACAGTCAATCAATCAATTAATCAATCTCACCCACCTAGGGAGCCACCAGTCAATATATCAATCAATCAATCAATCTCACCCACCTAGGGAGCCAACAGTCAATCAAGCCATCAATCAATCTCATCCACCTAGGGAGCCAACAGTCAATCAAGCCATCAATCAATCAATCTCATCCACCTAGGGAGCCAACAGTCAATCAATCAATCAATCAGTCTCACCCACCTAGGGAGCCAACAGTCAATCAATCAATCAATCAATCAGTCTCACCCACCTAGGGAGCCAACAGTCAATCAATCAATCAATCAATCAGTCTCACCCACCTAGGGCACTAGTAATCAGTCGATACATCTATCAAAATGTAATTGTTGACAAATACATAGCACATCCGTTGTTCATCCCGAGTGTAGTAGACAGAGGCCAGGATTCAATCAGCTCAGCGTTAACCCACGATAACAGACATAGCTTATCTCATAGCTTATCATTGCTTTTGTTTATAGTAGGTGGCGTCGGATGTGTTACTGCGTTGGAGTTGTCAAAACCACAAGCGGCGCCCAACGTTATACCTATCGGATGCACTAGTAGAAATCCCATGCAGCCGCGTTAAACTCAAACACTAAAATGTGTGATGTAATCTACACCTTGATTAGGCTGATCTAAATCCTTGCTATTTTGTTGAATGATTTTCAATGTCATTATTTCTATATAACCTGCCTTACACTTTCTCCTTCTGAACTTCTAACGTGGGGGAGATATAAGGACAGGTGCGGTTTCCTGACCATGACCACAAGAGCAACCGCTCACTGATTTGACAGCTCCAACGCAGTTACACCTCCGAAATCGCCTAAACGAAAGCAATGATAAGCTACGGGTTTGTCTGTTACCTCGGGTTATCGCTGATCTTGTTTGAATCCTGGCCTAAGTCAAAGAAGCACTAGACTAACAGTTTCTAAACAAGATGGAAGTCATGTGATCTAAAATCCAACAAGAGTGATACCTGATGTGCCCACCAGACCATTAGATAGGAGAACACAGCGATCCAAGTGATGGAACCAATAAACGTCAAGGCAAAGTACTTTCTGGAAGCCTGAGGAAGAGAACACACAGGAAGCTCATATCAGCATACATTCTAAGATATTTTGTGTTCTACATTTTCCACCACTTTGCAGGGCACAAGCACACAGTACAAAAATGACATCAATGCAACACAGAAATGTACGTCATACGTACCGGGTTGCGTACGTCGGGCACAGTGAGCCAAAGAGGGAACACTATGGGTAGGAGAAAGAGATATGTGGCCTGTTTCCGTCTGGTGTCTGGCCATTCTAACGACAGAGGTTCCTCATTCTCTTCACCCTCTTCCTCTTCACCCTCTTCCTCATCACCCTCTTCATCATCCTCCTCGTCCTCGCTCTCTTCCTCGCTCTCGTCCTCCTCACTGCTGTCTGAGCCGTCGGACCCCCCTGCGCCCGCTGGCCCCTGGTCCTAGTGAAGAGAGAGAGAGAGGGTGAGAGAGGGAGAGAAGAGTCGTGGTGGGTAAATTAACTCTCCTCTATCTCTTTCTCTTCCTCTCTCAGTACTTCCTTCCTTTCTCGCTCTCTCTATTTCTCTCTCTACCGTCTGTGCCTCTGACGGGTCTGGTTTCTCCTCCTCTTTAGGTGGAGTCTGGGAGGTCGAGGGTTCGGCCTCCTCAGTCTTATCAGGTCCACCTGAATACAGACAGAGACAAAACACAGCCAATAAGCAACAAAGTCATATGTTCACATTTACATGTTAGTCATTTAGCAGACGCTCTTATCCAGAGCCACTTACAGTAGTGAGTGCATACATTTTCATTTGTACTGGTCCCCTGTGGGAAATGAACCGACAACCCTGGCATTGCAAGTGCCATGCTCTACCAACTGAGCCACACGGGACATTTGTTCAATGTATTATTTATCTTTTTATTTATTTGACCAGTAAGTTGACTGAGAACACATTCTCATTTACAGCCACGACCTGTGGAATAGTTACAGGGGAGAGGAGGGGGGGATGAATGAGCCGATTGGGGCTGGGATGGTTAGGTGGCCATGATGAGGGCCAGATTGGACATTTTGCCAGGACACCAGGGTTAACACCTCTATCTACTCTTATGATAAGTGCCATGGGATCTTTAGTGACCACAGAGAGTCAGGACACCCATGTAATGTCCCATCCAAAAGATGGCACCCTACACAGGGCAATGTCCCCAATCACTACCATGGGGCATTGGGATCTTTTTTTTTAGACCTTCTAGTGGCCTTCCAAGGCATGTCCCTAGGGGGAGTAGCAGGGGGGAGGGGAGAGCAGGTAGCTGACTAGTGGTGGCTATTCACCAGCCTGATGGTCGGAGGGTAGAAGCTATTGGCCAGTCTTCCAGTTTTTACCATGATGCTCCTGTACTGCCTGCGTCTGAGTGACTGAAGCGGGGAGAACAGGGCGTGGCTTGGCTTGGCTGGGGTCCCTGATGATCTTCTTGGCCTTCCTGCGACACCTGGTGTTGTAGGTGTCCTGTAGGGCAGGCAGTGTGCACCCAGTGGTGCGTTCAGCTGCACGTATCACCCTCTGAAGCGCCTTGCGGTCTGCGGCGGTGGAGTCTGGGTTAACAGCCTTGCGAGGGTTAACTCTTTTGAATGACTTACATACACTACCGGGGTCAAAGGTTTTAGAACACCTACTCATTCAAGGGTTTTTCTTTATTTGTACTATTTTCTACATTGTAGAATAATAGTGAAGACATCAAAACTATGAAATAACACATATGGAATCATGTAGTAACCAAAAAAGTTTTAAACAAATCAAAATATATTTTATATTTGAGATTCTTCAAATAGCCACCCTTTGCCTTGTTGACAGCTTTGCACACTCCTGGCATTCTCTCAACCAGCTTAACCTGGAATGCTTTTCCAACAGTCTCGAAGGAGTTCCCACATATGCTGAGCAATTGTTGGCTGCTTTTCCTTCACTCTGCGGTCCGACTCATCCCAAACAATCTCAATTTGGTTGAGGTCGGGGGTGTGTTGGGTCATTGTCCTGTTGAAAAATAAATGATAGTCCCACTAAGCCCAAACCAGATGGAATGTTGTATCGCTGCAGAATGCTGTGGTAGCCATGCTGGTTAAGTGTGCCTTGAATTCTAAATAAATCACAGACAGTGTCGCCAGCAAATCACCCCCACACCATAACACCTCTTCCTCCATGCTTTATGGTAGGAAATACACATGCGGAGATCATCCGTTCACCTCACAAAGACACGGCGGTTGGAACCAAAAATCTTCAATTTGGACTCCAGACCAAAGGACAAATTTCCACCGGTCTAATGTCCATTGCCCGTGTTTCTAGGTCCAAGCAGGTCTCTTCTTCTTATTGGTGTCCTTTAGTAGTGATTTCTTTGCAGCAATTCGACCATGAAGGCCTGATTCACACAGTCCACTCTGAACAGTTGATGTTGAGATGTGTCTGTTACTTGAACTCTGTGAAGCATTTATTTGGGCTGCTATTTCTGAGGCTGGTAACTACTGAACTTATCCTCTGCAGCAGAGGTAACTCTGGGTCTTCCATTCCTGTGGCGGTCCTCATGAGAGCCAGGTTCATCATAGCGCTTGATGGTTTTTGCGACTGCACTTAAAGAAACTTTCAAAGTTGACTGACCTTCATGTCTTAAAGTAATGATGGATTGTCATTTCTCTTTGCTTATTTGAGCTGTTCTTGCCATAAAATGGACTTGGTCTTTTACCAAATAGGGATATCTTCTGTATACCCCCCATACCTTGTCACAACACAACGGATTGGCTCAAACACATTAAGAAGGAAAGAAATCCCACAAATTAACTTTTAAGAAGGCACACCTGTTAATTGAAGTACACTCTAGGTGACTACCTCATGAAGCTGGTTGATAGAATGCCAAGAGTGTGCAAAGCTGTCATCAAAGCAAAGGGTGGCTACTTTGAAGAATCTCAAATATAAAATATATTTTGATTGGTTTAACACTTTTTTGGTTACTACATGATTCCATATCTGTTATTTCATAGTTTTGATGTCTTCACTATTATTCTACAATGTAGAAAATAGTACAAATAAAGAAAAACCCTTGAATGAGTAGGTGTTCTAAAACGTTTGACCGGTAGTGTACGTCCTCAGTGGAGCCTGTGAGCGTATAGTCCACATTGTCATCGGGGGCTCTCCTCGGCAGCTCAGGGTCATTGTGACCGAATCTTGAGAAAAAGGTGTTTAGTAGGGTGGTGTTGGTGACCGCGATGTGGCTGGCTTTCTTTCTGTAATCCGTGATCGTTAGGAGCCCCTGCCACATACGCCTTGTGTCCGACCCGCTGAATTGCTCCTCCACTAAGTCCCTATACTTGTGTTTCACCATCTTTGATCGATCTGCGTAAGTCATATTTTTACAGTTGAACCAAACTATTTTCCCCGGTCACCTTGCCCTGTTTAGAAGCAGCAGCTCTCTCTTTCAGTTTTCCTACGAGGCTGCTATCAATTCACGGTTTTTGATTCGGAACGTTTTGAAAGACACTATCGGTATCACGTCGGCGTATATAATGATGTTATCTCCAGAGACGACCCGGAACATATTCCAGCCCACGTGATCAAACCAGTTTTGGAGCGTGAATTCTGATTATTGGTCGGACCTGACCAACGGAACTTCCCTCTTGAGTTTTTGTTTGTAGGCGGGGAGAAGCAGGATTTGCCGAAAGGAGGACGGGAAAGGGCCTTGTACTCATGTCGAAAAGGCGTGTAGCAGTGGTCAAGAGTAGAATTTCCGCGAGTTAAACACTCAAGGTGTTGGTAATAATTTGGGAGCACGGTTCTCAAGTTACTTTTGTTAAAGTCCCCCGCAACAATGAACACTGCCTCCGGGAATGCGGCCTCCAGTTTGTTCAGGGTCCAATGAAGATCTTTGAGAGCCTTTTTGGTGTCAGATTGGGGCAGGATGTACACAGCCATGGCAATAATCCCTGAGAACACTTTCGGAAGGTAAAAAGGGCGACATTTGATGACCAAGTATTCCTGGTTAAGATGGCGCCGACAGAGGGCGGCTCGCCTCGCGCTCCAATAAAACATTGCAGGTTTCTACTTTTCTTTGTGTGTTTTCCAGTGTTTTTCTAAAAGGTTCTTAATCAGTTTGTTTTGTGCATCACTACATACACCCGGGTAGAACTATTAGAATACGAATCGCTGGGTGCTCACCGTCCACACGACCTCCCCGAATTCCCTGAGACGGCGAAACAATGGACTAGCTTCTTTGGCGAGTGGCCGAGCTGCTTGGGAGTCCTACAGGAGAGTAGGAAGCGAAGACGCTGATGGAGAGGCAGACGTGGTGGGGTCTTAGTGAGATGAAGACGCCGGGCGACCCGTCTTCCATTACCCAGCATACTACTGTCCTCCATTACCCAGCATACTACTGTCCTCCATTACCCAGCATACTACTGTCCTCCATTACCCAGCATACTACTGTCCTCCGTTACCCAGCATACTACTGTCCTCCATTACCCAGCATACTACTGTCCTCCATTACCCAGCATACTACTGTCCTCCATTACCCAGCATTCTACTGTCCTCCATTACCCAGCATACTACTGTCCTCCATTACCCAGCATACTACTGTCCTCCATTACCCAGCATACTACTGTCCTCCATTACCCAGCATACTACTGTCTTCCATTACCCAGCATACTACTGTCCTCCGTTACCCAGCATACTACTGTCCTCCATTACCCAGCATACTACTGTCCTCCATTACCCAGCATACTACTGTCCTCCATTACCCAGCATACTACTGTCCTCCATTACCCAGCATACTACTGTCTTCCATTACCCAGCATACTACTGTCCTCCATTACCCAGCATTCTACTGTCCTCCATTACCCAGCATACTACTGTCCTCCATTACCCAGCATACTACTGTCCTCCGTTACCCAGCATACTACTGTCCTCCGTTACCCAGCATACTACTGTCCTCCATTACCCAGCATACTACTGTCTTCCATTACCCAGCATACTACTGTCCTCCATTACCCAGCATACTACTGTCCTCCATTACCCAGCATACTACTGTCTTCCATTACCCAGCATACTACTGTCCTCCATTACCCAGCATACTACTGTCCTCCATTACCCAGAATACTACTGTCCTCCATTACCCAGCATACTACTGTCCTCCATTACCCAGCATACTACTGTCCTCCATTACCCAGCATACTACTGTCCTCCATTACCCAGCATACTACTGTCCTCCATTACCCAGCATACTACTGTCCTCCATTACCCAGCATACTACTGTCCTCCATTAACCAGCATACTACTGTCCTCCATTACCCAGCATACTACTGTCCTCCATTACCCAGCATACTACTGTCATCCGTTACCCAGCATACTACTGTCCTCCGTTACCCAGCATACTACTGTCCTCCGTTACCCAGCATACTACTGTCCTCCGTTACCCAGCATACTACTGTCCTCCATTACCCAGCATACTACTGTCCTCCATTACCCAGCATACTACTGTCCTCCATTACCCAGCATACTACTGTCCTCCATTACCCAGCATACTACTGTCTTCCATTACCCAGCATACTACTGTCCTCCATTACCCAGCATACTACTGTCCTCCATTACCCAGCATACTACTGTCCTCCATTACCCAGCATACTACTGTCCTCCATTACCCAGCATACTACTGTCCTCCGTTACCCAGCATACTACTGTCCTCCGTTACCCAGCATACTACTGTCCTCCGTTACCCAGAATACTACTGTCCTCCGTTACCCAGCATACTACTGTCCTCCGTTACCCAGCATACTACTGTCCTCCGTTACCCAGCATACTACTGTCCTCCGTTACCCAGCATACTACTGTCCTCCGTTACCCAGCATACTACTGTCCTCCGTTACCCAGCATACTACTGTCCTCCATTACCCAGCATACTACTGTCCTCCATTACCCAGCATACTACTGTCCTCCATTACCCAGCATACTACTGTCCTCCATTACCCAGCATACTACTGTCCTCCATTACCCAGCATACTACTGTCCTCCATTACCCAGCATACTACTGTCCTCCATTACCCAGCATACTACTGTCCTCCGTTACCCAGCATACTACTGTCCTCCATTACCCAGCATACTACTGTCCTCCGTTACCCAGCATACTACTGTCCTCCGTTACCCAGTATACTACTGTCCTCCATTACCCAGCATACTACTGTCCTCCATTACCCAGCATACTACTGTCCTCCATTACCCAGCATACTACTGTCCTCCATTACCCAGCATACTACTGTCCTCCGTTACCCAGCATACTACTGTCATCCATTACCCAGCATACTACTGTCCTCCGTTACCCAGCATACTACTGTCCTCCATTACCCAGCATACTACTGTCCTCCATTACCCAGCATACTACTGTCCTCCATTACCCAGCATACTACTGTCCTCCATTACCCAGCATACTACTGTCCTCCATTACCCAGCATACTACTGTCCTCCATTACCCAGCATACTACTGTCCTCCATTACCCAGCATACTACTGTCCTCCGTTACCCAGCATACTACTGTCATCCGTTACCCAGCATACTACTGTCCTCCGTTACCCAGCATACTACTGTCCTCCGTTACCCAGCATACTACTGTCCTCCGTTACCCAGCATACTACTGTCCTCCATTACCCAGCATACTACTGTCCTCCATTACCCAGCATACTACTGTCCTCCATTACCCAGCATACTACTGTCCTCCATTACCCAGCATACTACTGTCTTCCATTACCCAGCATACTACTGTCCTCCATTACCCAGCATACTACTGTCCTCCATTACCCAGCATACTACTGTCCTCCATTACCCAGCATACTACTGTCCTCCATTACCCAGCATACTACTGTCCTCCATTACCCAGCATACTACTGTCCTCCGTTACCCAGCATACTACTGTCCTCCGTTACCCAGCATACTACTGTCCTCCGTTACCCAGAATACTACTGTCCTCCGTTACCCAGCATACTACTGTCCTCCGTTACCCAGCATACTACTGTCCTCCGTTACCCAGCATACTACTGTCCTCCGTTACCCAGCATACTACTGTCCTCCGTTACCCAGCATACTACTGTCCTCCGTTACCCAGCATACTACTGTCCTCCGTTACCCAGCATACTACTGTCCTCCATTACCCAGCATACTACTGTCCTCCATTACCCAGCATACTACTGTCCTCCATTACCCAGCATACTACTGTCCTCCATTACCCAGCATACTACTGTCCTCCATTACCCAGCATACTACTGTCCTCCATTACCCAGCATACTACTGTCCTCCATTACCCAGCATACTACTGTCCTCCGTTACCCAGCATACTACTGTCCTCCATTACCCAGCATACTACTGTCCTCCGTTACCCAGCATACTACTGTCCTCCGTTACCCAGTATACTACTGTCCTCCGTTACCCAGCATACTACTGTCCTCCATTACCCAGCATACTACTGTCCTCCATTACCCAGCATACTACTGTCCTCCATTACCCAGCATACTACTATCCTCCATTACCCAGCATACTACTGTCCTCCGTTACCCAGCATACTACTGTCATCCATTACCCAGCATACTACTGTCCTCCGTTACCCAGCATACTACTCACCAGTGTTCAATTATTAATGAACAAACTTGACGAACTCAGAGCGAGGATCTCCTTCCAGATGGACATCAGATCCTGTAACATACTCTGTTTTTCTGAGACTTGGCTTTCCTCCGACATCCAGACGGATTATATACAACCAACGGGTTTTACCGTATTTTCGAGTGGATAGGAATGCAGGCTCTCTCTGGCTCTGCTTTATGACAACAAGTGGTGCGACGGAGGAAATGTACAGGAACTTGCGAGCTTCTGCTCCCCCGACTTGGAATACTTGGTCATCAAATGTTGCCCTTTTTACAAGGTGGTATGCTGCTAGCTTTTATTATTATTATATTAAAGGCCTATGTCAGATGCCGAAAACTGTGTAACTAAAGATTAACGAACCATGAATCATGGTGATTTTAAAGACGATTACCCCTTCCACTGACACACACGCGCGAAGGGCCCCATCTGGATGTTCATTTCAGTGTTGATTGGGTCTGTGTTAAGGCCCCTCCAGTATGTGGTCGTCATAACCCTGAGAGACTGTAATTGCCTGGACCACTGAAGGACCTCATTAGACCACGCACGCACGCCACACACACACATTGAGATGCCCAATGATTACAAGGGTACAAACCCAAATCAGCCCCACCACCACCCCTGCTCCCATCAAGCACAAATCAATCCAGAGATGGTAGACCGACCACATTAACAGCACACCTGTCTATATCAATGTACCAACTTTCCAGTTATTACACACTAACAACACCAACACACCACACTAGGAGTCACACCAACACACCCCACTAGGAGTCACACCCCACTAGGAGTCACACCAACACACCCCACTAGGAGTCACACCAACACACCCCACTAGGAGTCACACCAACACACCACACTAGGAGTCACACCAACACACCACACTAGGAGTCACACAAACACACCCCACTAGGAGTCACACCCCACTAGGAGTCACACAAACACACCCCACTAGGAGTCACACCAACACACCACACTAGGAGTCACACCAACACACCCCACTAGGAGTCACACCAAGACACCACACTAGGAGTCACACCAACACACCCCACTAGGAGTCACACCAACACACCCCACTAGGAGTCACACCACACTAGGAGTCACATCAACACACCCCACTAGGAGTCACACCACACTAGGAGTCACACCAATACACCCCACTAGGAGTCACACCAATACACCCCACTAGGAGTCACACCAACACACCCCACTAGGAGTCACACCAATACACCACACTAGGAGTCACACCAACACACCCCACTAGGAGTCACACCAACACACCCCACTAGGAGTCACACCAACACACCCCACTAGGAGTCACACCACACTAGGAGTCACACCAACACACCCCACTAGGAGTCACACCAACACACCCCACTAGGAGTCACACCACACTAGGAGTCACATCAACACACCCCACTAGGAGTCACACCACACTAGGAGTCACACCAATACACCCCACTAGGAGTCACACCAATACACCCCACTAGTAGTCACACCAATACACCCCACTAGGAGTCACACCAACACACCCCACTAGGAGTCACACCAACACACCCCACTAGGAGTCACACCAACACACCCCACTAGGAGTCACACCAACATACACCACTATGAGTCACACCAACACACCCCACTAGGAGTCACACCAACACACCACACTAGGAGTCACACCAACACACCACACTAGGAGTCACACAAACACACCCCACTAGGAGTCACACCAACACACCACACTAGGAGTCACACCAACACACCCCACTAGGAGTCACACCAACACACCCCACTAGGAGTCACACCAACACACACCACTATGAGTCACACCAACACACCCCACTAGGAGTCACACCAACACACCCCACTAGGAGTCACACCAACACACCACACTAGGAGTCACACCAACACACCACACTAGGAGTCACACCAACACACCCCACTAGGAGTCACACCACCACACCCCACTAGGAGTCACACCAATACACCACACTAGGAGTCACACCAACACACCCCACTAGGAGTCACACCAATACACCACACTAGGAGTCAGACCAACACACCCCACTAGGAGTCACACCAACACACCCCACTAGGAGTCACACCAACACACCCCACTAGGAGTCACACCAATACACCACACTAGGAGTCACACCAACACACCCCACTAGGAGTCACACCAACACACCCCACTAGGAGTCACACCACACTAGGAGTCACATCAACACACCCCACTAGGAGTCACACCACACTAGGAGTCACACCAATACACCCCACTAGGAGTCACACCAATACACCCCACTAGGAGTCACACCAATACACCACACTAGGAGTCACACCAACACACCCCACTAGGAGTCACACCAACACACCCCACTAGGAGTCACACCAATACACCCCACTAGGAGTCACACCAACACACCACACTAGGAGTCACACCAACACACCCCACTAGGAGTCACACAAATACACCCCACTAGGAGTCACACCAATACACCCCACTAGGAGTCACACCAACACACCCCACTAGGAGTCACACCAATACACCACACTAGGAGTCACACCAACACACCCCACTAGGAGTCACACCAACACACCACACTAGGAGTCACACCAACACACCACACTAGGAGTCACACCAACACACCCCACTAGGAGTCACACCAACACACCACACTAGGAGTCACACCAACACACCCCACTAGGAGTCACACCAACACACCACACTAGGAGTCACACCAACACACCCCACTAGGAGTCACACCAACACACCCCACTAGGAGTCACACCAACACACCCCACTAGGAGTCACACCAACACACCACATATAGTGAAGAAGGAAACCAAGAGCAGGACTGACAGCCATTGTTCTGTTAATGGATCTCACCTCTGGGTCTGTGTCCATAGACTTACAACACCGTCACACAACATAAAGCATAGGCCTGGATCTCACCTATAGGTCTGTTTCCATAGACTTACAACACCGTCACACAACATAAAGCATAGCCTTGATCTCACCTATAGGTCTGTTTCCATAGACTTACAACACCGTCACACAACATAAAGCATAGCCTGGATCTCACCTATAGGTCTGTTTCCATAGACTTACAACACCGTCACACAACATAAAGCATAGGCCTGGATCTCACCTATAGGTCTGTTTCCATAGACTTACAACACCGTCACACAACATAAAGCATAGGCCTGGATCTCACCTCTGGGTCTGTTTCCATAGACTTACAACACCGTCACACAACATAAAGCATAGGCCTGGATCTCACCTATAGGTCTGTTTCCATAGACTTACAACACCGTCACACAACATAAAGCATAGGCCTGGATCTCACCTCTGGGTCTGTTTCCATAGACTTACAACACCGTCACACAACATAAAGCATAGGCCTGGATCTCACCTATAGGTCTGTTTCCATAGACTTACAACACCGTCACACAACATAAAGCATAGGCCTGGATCTCACCTCTGGGTCTGTTTCCATAGACTTACAACACCGTCACACAACATAAAGCATAGGCCTGGATCTCACCTATAGGTCTGTTTCCATAGACTTACAACACCGTCACACAACATAAAGCATAGCCTTGATCTCACCTATAGGTCTGTTTCCATAGACTTACAACACCGTCACACAACATAAAGCATAGCCTGGATCTCACCTATAGGTCTGTTTCCATAGACTTACAACACCGTCACACAACATAAAGCATAGGCCTGGATCTCACCTATAGGTCTGTTTCCATAGACTTACAACACCGTCACACAACATAAAGCATAGGCCTGGATCTCACCTCTGGGTCTGTTTCCATAGACTTACAACACCGTCACACAACATAAAGCATAGGCCTGGATCTCACCTATGGGTCTGTTTCCATAGACTTACAACACCGTCACACAACATAAAGCATAGGCCTGGATCTCACCTATGGGTCTGTTTCCATAGACTTACAACACCGTCACACAACATAAAGCATAGCCTTGATCTCACCTATAGGTCTGTTTCCATAGACTTACAACACCGTCACACAACATAAAGCATAGGCCTGGATCTCACCTATAGGTCTGTTTCCATAGACTTACAACACCGTCACACAACATAAAGCATAGGCCTGGATCTCACCTCTGGGTCTGTTTCCATAGACTTACAACACCGTCACACAACATAAAGCATAGGCCTGGATCTCACCTATGGGTCTGTTTCCATAGACTTACAACACCGTCACACAACATAAAGCATAGGCCTGGATCTCACCTATAGGTCTGTGTCCATAGACTTACAACACCGTCACACAACATAAAGCATAGGCCTGGATCTCACCTATGGGTCTGTTTCCATAGACTTACAACACCGTCACACAACATAAAGCATAGGCCTGGATCTCACCTATGGGTCTGCAGTGTGTCCTGAGGTCTACCTTCCCTCTGGCTGCTGGGTTCAGCGGTTCAGGCTTCACTCTATTCCTCACTGCAATATGAGACAGGAGCTCCCTCATACAATGTACATAATGTATACTCCCTGATACAATTTAAATACAGTCCAATTTACAAGCTGCATCACAATAACAAGACAGATCCGTGCATCCTGATACGACGTACAGCTGACTTTGAGCTGTTTAAAATGTCTGGGACTGTTTCTCATCAACGACAGGTCAAGAAAGACAACATGATAAGTTTGCATGCCTCGAAGAGCAACATGACCAAGAAATAGCGCAAACACAATCAAAAGCAATCGCAACCAGAAGCAAACACGATCAAAAGCAATCACAACCAGAAGCAAACACAATCAAAAGCAATCACAACCAGAAGCAAACACGATCAAAAGCAATCCCAACCAGAAGCAAACACGATCAAAAGCAATCACAACCAGAAGCAAACACAATCAAAAGCAATCACAACCAGAAGCAAACACAATCAAAAGCAATCACAACCAGAAGCAAACACAATCAAAAGCAATCGCAACCAGAAGCAAACACAATCAAAATACTTTTACAAGCTACAGGGATAATTGTGAGACACATAACTCCATTGCAGAGTAGCACCGAAACATCCATGCATAACAGGTAGACATGTCGTAGCTTTAACACAAAGCCTCACTAACAACACCAAGACAAAGACACCACACAAAGCCTCACTAACAACACCAAGACAAAGACACCACACAAAGCCTCACTAACAACACCAAGACAAAGACACCACACAAAGCCTCACAAACAACACCAAGACACCACACAAAGCATCACTAACAACACCAAGACAAAGACACCACACAAAGCCTTACTAACAACACCAAGACAAAGACACCACACAAAGCCTCACTAACAACACCAAGACAAAGACACCACACAAAGCGCAAAGAGAACCCGTAGTAACCAACGTAACTAGAACATACAAAACATGACGACAACATCCACCAAACGCAACGTGTATACAGAATGTTAAGAGTATACATTCGCAGAACGTAACCCAGTCGTGCACCAAACATAACGACAATGTTCCCGTTTGACCTTACCTTTCCCTTGCACTGACACCTCAGTCCTGACCTCCCCATTAAAGGCTGTTGTTTCTAATTGGCAGAGATACGGCAGGAAAGTGACTAGTTACCACAGAGACACAACATATCCACCCGCTGCCTCGTGTAGAGTCATGTATGACAAAATATGAGCAGAGTCATTGACACAACCCAAGTTACTGTACCACACAAACAAAAACACAACCACTTCCTCATAATATTGTATGACTGAAAATGAGCTGAGCCCGCATGATGAACACACTATCATCCTCTTCTATGGAAGACTGAGATGCAGTTGAGATGAGAAAGTCTGTTTTGGAGAGACAGTAGACTGTAGATGAGGAGATATTCAGTCACTCTTGGTAAGACAATGGAAGTTGGAGTGATAGATAGTAGACCATGTACTAAAAATGGAAAACCCCTTCAGAAGGGCTGGCATGACGTGACAATACAGGGTGACATCATAAGGAGGAGGTGACAGGGTGACATCATAAGGAGGAGGTGACACGTTGACATGCCTCTTACCTTGTCTAACTCTCCTCTGGCCAGGGCCTCTAACATCTCTGCTAAAGCCTGTCTCTAGAATAGAGGGGACGATGGAAGACACCATAGAATTACACATTACACAACTCATTTCATAGGATTTCTGTGGGAGAGACATTCAGTCAAAAAAATCTGTAGTTACCAATTCCCCAAGTCCCCTGACATTCAGAGCTATGGTGTGGAGTACCCATTAGAGCAGCGCTCTCCAAACCTGGTCCTGGAGAGATCGGATTCAAAAGCCTCTCAACACCTTGGCGCTACCTTACACTAGAGTCCCATGTTGTATGATACGTCAAGAGCAGAGGTCAAGTCCACCTGTGTTCCTGGATTACAGGGATGTGACTGTCCTGTTCTGTCCTGTACTGGAGTGACCTTCACTGGGTCCTCAGGCCACCAGGCAACCAGGCCTGTCCCTCCCTCCCAGCACTCTGATCCTTAATCAGCTTTCAATACAGGCTAATAAAAGCTGGATAAGAGCCAGCCTCTGGCCGACCAATCTCTTTATCTCAATAGCACTAGCTCTAGGCCTCTCGTTGTACTGGACTGTGTGTGTCACTGAGTTAACAGTCTGATGCTGCTGTGAAACTGAACTAACAGTCGGATGATGCTGTGAAGCTGAGCTAACAGTCTGATGCTGCTGTGAAGCTGAGCTAACAGTCTGATGCTGCTATGAAGCTGAGCTAACAGTCTGATGCTGCTGTGAAACTGAGCTAACAGTCTGATGCTGCTGTGAAGCTGAGCTAACAGTCTGATGCTGCTGTGAAGCTAACAGTCTGATGCTGCTGTGAAGCTGAGCTAACAGTCTGATGCTGCTGTGAAGCTAACAGTCTGATGCTGCTGTGAAGCTGAGCTAACAGTCTGATGCTGCTGTGAAACTGAACTAACAGTCTGATGCTGCTGTGAAGCTGAACTAACAGTCTGATGCTGCTGTGAAGCTAACAGGCTGATGCTGCTGTGAAGCTGAACTAACAGTCTGATGCTGCTGTGAAGCTGAACTAACAGTCTGATGCTGCTGTGAAGCTAACAGTCTGATGCTGCTGTGAAGCTAAGTTAACAGTCTAATGCTGCTGTGAAACTGAACTAACAGTCTGATGCTGCTGTGAAGCTAACAGTCTGATGCTGCTGTGAAGCTGAGCTAACAGTCTGATGCTGCTGTGAAGCTAACAGTCTGATGCTGCTGTGAAGCTGAGCTAACAGTCTGATGCTGCTGTGAAGCTAACAGTCTGATGCTGCTGTGAAGCTGAGCTAACAGTCTGATGCTGCTGTGAAACTGAACTAACAGTCTGATGCTGCTGTGAAGCTGAACTAACAGTCTGATGCTGCTGTGAAGCTAACAGTCTGATGCTGCTGTGAAGCTGAGCTAACAGTCTGATGCTGATGAGAAACTGAGCTAACAGTCTGATGCTGCTGTGAAACTGAACTAACAGTCTGATGCTGCTGTGAAACTGAGCTAACAGTCTGATGCTGCTGTGAAGCTGAGCTAACAGTCTGATGCTGCTGTGAAACTAACAGTCTGATGCTGCTGTGAAGCTAAGCTAACAGTATGATGCTGCTGTGAAGCTAACAGTCTGATAATGCTGTGAAGCTGAGCTAACAGTCTGATGCTGCTGTGAAACTGAACTAACAGTCTGATGCTGCTGTGAAACTGAGCTAACAGTCTGATGCTGCTGTGAGGCTGAGCTAACAGTCTGATGCTGCTGTGAAGCTGAACTAACAGTCTGATGCTGCTGTGAAGCTAACAGGCTGATGCTGCTGTGAAGCTGAACTAACAGTCTGATGCTGCTGTAAAGCTGAACTAACAGTCTGATGCTGCTGTGAAGCTAACAGTCTGATGCTGCTGTGAAGCTAAGTTAACTGTCTAATGCTGCTGTGAAACTGAACTAACAGTCTGATGCTGCTGTGAAGCTAACAGTCTGATGCTGCTGTGAAGCTGAACTAACAGTCTGATGCTGCTGTGAAGCTGAACTAACAGTCTGATGCTGCTGTGAAGCTGAACTAACAGTCTGATGCTGCTGTGAAGCTGAACTAACAGTCTGATGCTGCTGTGAAGCTAAGCTAACAGTCTGATGCTGCTGTGAAACTGAACTAACAGTCTGATGCTGCTGTGAAGCTAACAGTCTGATGCTGCTGTGAAGCTGAACTAACAGTCTGATGCTGCTGTGAAACTGAACTAACAGTCTGATGCTGCTGTGAAGCTGAACTAACAGTCTGATGCTGCTGTGAAACTGAACTAACAGTCAGATGCTGCTGTGAAGCTAAGCTAACAGTCTGATGCTGCTGTGAAGCTGAACTAACAGTCTGATGCTGCTGTGAAGCTGAGCTAACAGTCTGATGCTGCTGTGAAGCTGAACTAACAGTCTGATGCTGCTGTGAAGCTGAACTAACAGTCTGATGCTGCTGTGAAGCTAAGCTAACAGTCTGATGCTGCTGTGAAACTGAACTAACAGTCTGATGCTGCTGTGAAGCTAACAGTCTGATGCTGCTCTGAAGCTGAGCTAACAGTCTGATGCTGCTGTGAAGCTGAACTAACAGTCTGATGCTGCTGTGAAGCTGAACTAACAGTCTGATGCTGCTGTGAAGCTGAACTAACAGTCTGATGCTGCTGTGAAACTGAACTAAAAGTCTGATGCTGCTGTGAAGCTGAGCTAACAGCCTGATGCTGTTGTGAAACTGAACTAACAGTCTGATGCTGCTGTGAAACTGAACTAACAGTCAGATGCTGCTGTGAAGCTAAGCTAACAGTCTGATGCTGCTGTGAAGCTGAACTAACAGTCTGATGCTGCTGTGAAGCTGAACTAACAGTCTGATGCTGCTGTGAAGCTAAGCTAACAGTCTGATGCTGCTGTGAAACTGAACTAACAGTCTGATGCTGCTGTGAAGCTAACAGTCTGATGCTGCTGTGAAGCTGAACTAACAGTCTGATGCTGCTGTGAAACTGAACTAACAGTCTGATGCTGCTGTGAAGCTGAGCTAACAGTCTGATGCTGCTGTGAAACTGAACTAACAGTCTGATGCTGCTGTGAAACTGAGCTAACAGTCTGATGCTGCTGTGAAGCTGAGCTAACAGACTGATGCTGCTGTGAAGCTGAACTAACAGTCTGATGCTGCTGTGAAGCTAACAGGCTGATGCTGATGTGAAGCTGAACTAACAGTCTGATGCTGCTGTGAAGCTGAACTAACAGTCTGATGCTGCTGTGAAGCTAACAGTCTGATGCTGCTGTGAAGCTAAGTTAACAGTCTAATGCTGCTGTGAAACTGAACTAACAGTCTAATGCTGCTGTGAAACTGAACTAACAGTCTGATGCTGCTGTGAGGCTAACAGTTTGATGCTGCTGTGAAGCTAACAGTCTGATGCTGCTGTGAAGCTAACAGTCTGATGCTGCTGTGAAGCTGAACTAACAGTCTGATGCTGCTGTGAAACTGAACTAACAGTCTGATGCTGCTGTGAAGCTGAGCTAACAGTCTGATGCTGCTGTGAAGCTGAACTAACAGTCTGATGCTGCTGTGAAGCTGAACTAACAGTCTGATGCTGCTGTGAAGCTAAGCTAACAGTCTGATGCTGCTGTGAAACTGAACTAACAGTCTGATGCTGCTGTGAAGCTAACAGTCTGATGCTGCTGTGAAGCTGAACTAACAGTCTGATGCTGCTGTGAAACTGAACTAACAGTCTGATGCTGCTGTGAAGCTGAGCTAACAGTCTGATGCTGCTGTGAAACTGAACTAACAGTCTGATGCTGCTGTGAAACTGAGCTAACAGTCTGATGCTGCTGTGAAGCTGAGCTAACAGACTGATGCTGCTGTGAAGCTGAACTAACAGTCTGATGCTGCTGTGAAGCTAACAGGCTGATGCTGATGTGAAGCTGAACTAACAGTCTGATGCTGCTGTGAAGCTGAACTAACAGTCTGATGCTGCTGTGAAGCTAACAGTCTGATGCTGCTGTGAAGCTAAGTTAACAGTCTAATGCTGCTGTGAAACTGAACTAACAGTCTAATGCTGCTGTGAAACTGAACTAACAGTCTGATGCTGCTGTGAGGCTAACAGTTTGATGCTGCTGTGAAGCTGAACTAACAGTCTGATGCTGCTTTGAAACTGAACTAACAGTCTGATGCTGCTGTGAAGCTGAACTAACAGTCTGATGCTGCTGTGAAGCTGAACTAACAGTATGATACTGCTGTGAAGCTGAACTAACAGTCTGATGCTGCTGTGAAGCTGAGCTAACAGTCTGATGCTGCTGTGAAGCTGAACTAACAGTCTGATGCTACTGTGAAACTGAACTAACAGTCTGATGCTGCTGTGAAGCTAAGCTAACAGTCTGATGCTGCTGTGAAGCTGAACTAACAGTCTGATGCTGCTGTGAAGCTGAACTAACAGTCTGATGCTGCTGTGAAGCTAAGCTAACAGTCTGATGCTGCTGTGAAACTGAGCTAACAGTCTGATGCTGCTGTGAAGCTAACAGTCTGATGCTGCTGTGAAGCTGAGCTAACAGTCTGATGCTGCTGTGAAGCTGAACTAACAGTCTGATGCTGCTGTGAAGCTGAACTAACAGTCTGATGCTGCTGTGAAGCTAAGCTAACAGTCTGATGCTGCTGTGAAGCTGAACTAACAGTCTGATGCTGCTGTGAAACTGAACTAACAGTCTGATGCTGCTGTGAAGCTGAGCTAACAGTCTGATGCTGCTGTGAAATTGAACTAACAGTCTGGTGTTGCTGTGAAGCTAAGCTAACAGTCTGATGCTGCTGTGAAGCTGAACTAACAGTCTGATGCTGCTGTGAAGCTGAACTAACAGTCTGATGCTGCTGTGAAGCTAAGCTAACAGTCTGATGCTGCTGTGAAACTGAACTAACAGTCTGATGCTGCTGTGAAGCTAACAGTCTGATGCTGCTGTGAAGCTGAGCTAACAGTCTGATGCTGCTGTGAAACTAAGCTAACAGTCTGATGCTGCTGTGAAACTGAGCTAACAGTCTGATGCTGCTGTGAAACTGAACTAACAGTCTGATGCTGCTGTGAAGCTGAACTAACAGTCTGATGCTGCTGTGAAGCTAAGCTAACAGTCTGATGCTGCTGTGAAACTGAACTAACAGTCTGATGCTGCTGTGAAGCTGAACTAACAGTCTGATGCTGCTGTGAAGCTGAACTAACAGTCTGATGCTGTTGTGAAACTGAACTAACAGTCTGATGCTGCTGTGAAGCTGAGCTAACAGTCTGATGCTGCTGTGAAACTGAACTAACAGTCTGATGCTGCTGTGAAGCTAAGCTAACAGTCTGATGCTGCTGTGAAACTGAACTAACAGTCTGATGCTGCTGTGAAGCTGAACTAACAGTCTGATGCTGCTGTGAAACTGAACTAACAGTCTGATGCTGCTGTGAAGCTGAACTAACAGTCTGATGCTGCTGTGAAGCTGAACTAACAGTCTGATGCTGCTGTGAAGCTGAACTAACAGTCTGATGCTGCTGTGAAGCTGAGCTAACAGTCTGATGCTGCTGTGAAGCTGAACTAACAGTCTGATGCTGCTGTGAAGCTGAACTAACAGTCTGATGCTGTTGTGAAGCTGAACTAACAGTCTGGTGCTGCTGTGAAGCTAAGCTAACAGTCTGATGCTGCTGTGAAGCTGAACTAACAGTCTGATGCTGCTGTGAAGCTGAACTAACAGGCTGATGCTGCTGTGAAGCTAAGCTAACAGTCTGATGCTGCTGTGAAACTGAACTAACAGTCTGATGCTGCTGTGAAGCTAACAGTCTGATGCTGCTGTGAAGCTGAGCTAACAGTCTGATGCTGCTGTGAAACTAAGCTAACAGTCTGATGCTGCTGTGAAACTGAGCTAACAGTCTGATGCTGCTGTGAAACTGAACTAACAGTCTGATGCTGCTGTGAAGCTACAAGGAACTATTTTGACTGGTCATCAACCTTTGTCCTTTGAGAGAATTACAGGGCGAGCAGGTTTTATTTAAAGCTGAAGGTAGAAGGTCCCTGTGGCAGTAATCAACAATATAACTCCTCATGTAGACCTTTATGAGGGTATAGTGAATGTAAAAGGTCCCTGTGGCAGTAATCAACAATATAACTCCTCATGTAGACCTTTATGAGGGTATAGTTAAGGTAGAAGGTCCCTGTGGCAGTAATGACAAACTAATAGGTATAATACATAGTTCAGTAGCTCCTCCCAGGGGTCATAGCTTCCTTGTCCCTGGTACTGTACAGGAAGGACCATAGTTTAGGACCATAGTTTAGGACCATAGATTAGGACCATAAATTAGGACCATAGATTAGGACCATTGATTAGGACCATGGATTAGGACAATATATTAGGACAATAAATTAGGACCATAAATTAGGACCATAGTTTAGGACCATAGATTAGGACCATGGATTAGGACCATATATTAGGACCATAAATTAGGACCATGGATTAGGAACATAGTTTAGTACCATAGATTAGGAACATAGTTTAGGACCATAGATTAGGACCATAGATTAGGACCATAGTTTAGGAACATAGTTTAGTACCATAGATTAGGACCATGGATTAGGACCATAGTTTAGTACCATAGATTAGGACCATAGATTAGGACCATAGATTAGGACCATAAATTAGGACCATAAATTAGGACCATAGATTAGGAATATAGTTTAGGACCATAGATTAGGAACATAGTTTAGTACCATGGATTAGGACCATGGATTAGGACCATAGTTTAGTACCATAGATTAGGACCATGGATTAGGACCATGGATTAGGACCATGGATTAGGACCATAGTTTAGTACCATAGATTAGAACCATAGTTTAGGACCATAGATTAGGACCATAAATTAGGACCGTAAATTAGGACCATAGATTAGGAACATAGTTTAGGACCATAGATTAGGACCATGGATTAGGACCATATATTAGGACAATAAATTAGGACCATAAATTAGGACCATAGTTTAGGACCATAGATTAGGACCATGGATTAGGACCAAATATTAGGACCATAAATTAGGACCATGGATTAGGAACATAGTTTAGTACCATAGATTATGAACATAGTTTAGGACCATAGATTAGGACCATAGATTAGGACCATAGTTTAGGAACATAGTTTAGTACCATAGATTAGGACCATGGATTAGGACCATAGTTTAGTACCATAGATTAGGACCATGGATTATGACCATGGATTAGGACCATAGTTTAGGACCATAGCGGTCCCTGTAATAAGAAAGATTGATATAAAGTCCAGTACCTTCTCCCAGGGGGTCCAGTGTGTGGATCATCAGCTGGAAGATGGTGTTTCTGTTGGTGCTGTTGTGGAGAGACGCATTACTGCCTCCTCTCTGGAGAGTGGGCTTCACCTGGGACAGAACACACACACACACACAACAGGGTTGAAGCCACGGCAGATTACGGCAGGTTACATTCAGGTAAAGACCTTTTTTGCTGGTCACTATGACATCTAAGAAACAATCCTTTTACAATCAGTATACAACCTGATCATGACATCACAATCAAAGAGTGTTGAGACCTTCAACTGTTCTCTGTCTCTCTTCTGGGGTGAGTCTTGAGGTTGTGGTTTGGGCTCTGGTGAAACATTGTTTTGGGGTGGATCAGGTTGTGGAGGTCCACTGTTCTGCTGCAAATACAGGAATACTTTACTACACATGAGCAATAGGAACCGGAGAGAGGAGAAAAGGTATACTTTTAAAGCACTACCCAGTGGGCCAAATGTATTGAATGTCTTTTCATGGTCAGGTTGTATTCTGATTGTAAAAAAGGAAGGGTTTCTTGTCCTTTTCGTAGTCCTGAAAAAAGTATGTTGTTTCAACCAGAAAATAATGTCTTTATGACATCCCATGCCAACATTTGCCCGCTGGGTAAAGGCTGCATAATGGGTGTCTAATGATGGGCATAATACATGATTATAACAACACTGATATTAGCGAGAACAGGTAACTTCCAAAATAAAGGAAACACCAACATAAAGTGTCTTAATAGGGCGTTGGGCCACCACGAGCCGGAACAGCTTCAATGGCATAGATTCTACAAGTGTCTGGAACTCTATTGGAGGGATGCGACACCATTTTCCCACGAAAAATTCCATCATTTGGTGTTTTGTTGATGGTGGTGGAAAACGCTGTCTCAGGCGCCGCTCCAGAATCTCCCATAAGTGTTCAACTGTGTTGAGATCTGGTGACTGAGACGGCCATGGCATATGGTTTACATCATTTTCAAACCATTCAGTGACCACTCCTGCCCTGTGGATGGGGGCATTGTCATCCTATGGGAGTATGGCCATGGTGGCCAAAATAATGGCCTGCCCAGCATTTTTAGACATGACCCTAAGAATGATGGGATGTTAATTGCTTAACTAACTCAGGAATCACACCTGTGTGGAAGCACCTGCTTTCAATATACTTGATATCCCTCATTTACTCAAGTGTTTCCTTTATTTTGGCAGTGACCTGTACTTGAGTGTTGATAGCTTCATGGATACACTTCTTCAAGTGCATCTAAGGTCATGATTAAAAGGTTAAAATATACCTACTGGGATTCTATGAGTTGCCTACACCAGTATCAACCGTGTGCACCTGCATGTCATCTTCTTAGCAACCCCACACCAACACCCACCATCATACCATTCAAGAGACACTGTGGATCTGTCCCAATTGACACCCTATTCCCTATATAGTGCACTACTTTTGATCAGAGCCCTATGGGGAATAGGGTGCCATTTGGGACATAACCCTATAAAAGTTATTAGCATAAAAAATCACATTTCTCTGCTGAAAAAAATAAATAAAATGACAACCCAGATGCTTTACAGAATCATTTAAGACACCCCCGGACAAGCAGGGGCGTGGAGACTCTAGGTTCCAAATGGCACCCTATACCCTTTATAGTGTACTACTTTAGACCAGGGCCCACAAGGAATAGGGTAGAGAGTAGGGTGCCATTTGGGTACCTATCAGCCTAGATGTGAAGGGCTCTAAAATGCAAATGCCCCAAATGACCCAATTTCATTCATTTAGTGCAGCGCCATGCTTCTTCCACACTCAGCGCCTGATTGCAGGAGTATTGTCCTGAGTGTGTGTTGTAGAGTGTGTGTTGTGTGTGCTGGAGTGTGTGTGTTGGGTGTGTGTTGTGTGTTTGCTGGAGAGAGTGTGTTGGGTGTGTGTTGTGTGTCCTGAGTGTGTGTGTTGGGTGTGTGTTGTGTGTGCTGGAGTGTGTGTGTTGGGTGTGTGTGTTGTGTGTGCTGGAGTGTGTGTGTTGGGTGTGTGTTGTGTGTGCTGGAGTGTGTGTGTTGGGTGTGTGTTGTGTGTGCTGGAGTGTGTGTGTTGGGTGTGTGTTGTGTGTGCTGGAGTGTGTGTGTTGGGTGTGTGTTGTGTGTGCTGGAGTGTGTGTGTTGGGTGTGTGTTGTGTGTGCTGGAGTGTGTGTGTTGGGTGTGTGTTGTGTGTGCTGGAGTGTGTGTGTTGGGTGTGTGTTGTGTGTGCTGGAGTGTGTGTGTTGGGTGTGTGTTGTGTGTGCTGGAGTGTGTGTGTTGGGTGTGTGTTGTGTGTGCTGGAGTGTGTGTGTTGGGTGTGTGTTGTGTGTGCTGGAGTGTGTGTTGTAAAGATCCTATTAAATTACTAGAGGGGCTATGTAATAAACCCTCGAAGTTCCAGAATGGGGCGAAAATGGCAGCCATATTGGTCAGGGAGAAGTCCAAACCAGTCTAATTGGAATGAATGGCAGTAGAGGCATCATCCTGATTTTCAACAAAGGCATGCAACATATCCGAAATTGTGTAATAGAATTATTGTCAACCTAAAATAATGTCATATAATCATCAAAACAGTTTATATGGGTTTTCTACAAATGTTCTGTATAAATAGCCTCTAAAACATATATAAACAGACCATAAATGAATGCTATTATATCCTAAGTACGATCATCAACTGATTTCAGCCAGTGTATGGCTCTGGATTGACTGCATTGTTTGAATGCAATGTTGGCATATTGGCAGTTAAAAATTAATGGAATCATTCCTCTAAAGCTGGCTGGCTAGCTAGCTAAAAATGTACAGTGCAGATAAATTCTTCACATTCATTATTTGACACGATATCTTATCACAGCACTGGAAAACCATGGTTGGCCAACTCCCTGACCAAAATGGCTGACCTTTATTACATCATAAGAAGGTTAATGTCCATACTAGTATTCCAATTCCTAATTCTAATCTAACAACCCTGGCAGGGGCATGTGGTACGCCAGTGGTGGTGTGTGCTGGAGAGTGTGTTGTAGAGGGTGTTGTAGAGTGTGGTTTGTGTGTGTGTGTGTGTGTGTGTGGCAAATTAAACAAAATATGCTGGTTAGTTATCTCTGTTGTCAAGGGCCATTGAAAAACAAACGCTATCATTTTGCATAATGTAACATGCAGGCTAAATATGAAGCTTTGACAACTGAAGAATGGTATACTGTGTGGTAGTCAGTGCCTGTGTGTTTAACACAGGAAGTTGCTGAGGGGAGGACGGCTCATAATAATGGCTGGAACGGAGCGGGTGGAATGGCATCAAAACAAATCAAATCAAATGTTATTTGCCACATGCGCCGAATACAACAGGTGAAAACCTTACAATGATATGCTTACTTACAAGCCCTTAACCAACCACTCAGTTTTAAGAAAAAACTAAGTAACCAGTATATTTTGTTTCAAGGGTTGTGGGCTTGCTGGAGGTCGCCCCCATAGAATGGGGCCCCGTGACGCTCAGTTGGTAGAGCATGGCGCTTGCAACGCCAAGGTTGTGGGTTCGATTCCCACGGGGGGCCAGTATGAAAATTGTATGCACTCACTAACTGTAAGTCGCTCTGGATAAGAGCATCTGCTAAAATGACTAAAATGTAAAAAATAGATAAGTAAAAAATAAATATTTATAAATATTAAAGAGCAGCAGTAAAATAAAATAACAGTGGGGAGGCTATATACAGAGGGGTACCGGTACAGAGTCAATGTGCGGGGGCACCGGTTAGTTGAGGTAATTGAGGTAATATGTACATGTGGGTAGAGTTAAAGTGACTATGCATAAATAATAAACAGAATAGCAGCAGCGTAAAAAAGGGTGTTGGGGTTGGGGTTGGGGTGGGGTGGGGTGGGGGGGACAATGCAAATAGTCCGGGTAGCCATGATTAGCTGTTCAGGAGTCTTATGGCTTGGGGATAGAAGCGGTTAAGAAGCCTTTTGGACCTAGACTTGGCGCTCCGGTACCGCTTGCCGTGCGGCAGCAGAGAGAACAGTCTATGACTAGGGTGGCTGGAGTCTTTTGACCATTTTTAGGGCCTATCCTCAAACCACGTGTTTAATGTATTTGATACCATTCCAGTGATTCCGCTCCAGCCATTACCACGAGCCCCGTCCTCCCCAATGAAGGTGCCACCAAACCTCCTGTGGCGTTGAAGTGGGGTCGGTGCTATTGGTTTCTACTGGTCTGGACAATACATCCCTGCTACAGCTTTGACAGCCAAAGAATATATAATGAAACAGAGAGAATTCATATTCAGATAAACGTGGCTAAGCGCTGTACGGTGAGGGGCACCAGGTGTGTGGTTTGGATGAATAATAAGCTACTCCAGCGTGACCAGTGACAAACTGATGGCTGACATTACTTTACATCTCATCAGCATTACATCACCCCCGTCCCCGTCCCCCCCGTCCTGTCCACCCCCTGACCCATACTCCCCTACGCTGGGCTCTGACACCTGGGATCCTTTCAGGGATTCAGTCCCAATCATCAAAAGGCTGCCTTGCCTGGCTGCCACACAAACACACATTCTCTATGAGCTGCACAAAGGGCTGATGAATAAACACAGGCTCAAATGACAGCCAAGTGAATCAACCATTCCTTGTCTCTCGTGGACTGGACCAGAGACGGTCTCTGTCCTGGGTGATATTGCAATGGGCTCTTCTAGTATTTTTATTTCCTGATAATTGTTTTTTGGTGGAGTTTTTCTTTGTCTGTCTGTCTGTCTGTCAGCCACTCTGTCTGTCTGTCTGCCTGCCTGCCTGCCTGCCTGCCTGCCTGCCTGCCTGCCTGCCTGCCTGCCTGTCTGCCTGTCTGTCTGTCTGTCTCTCTGTCTCTGTCAGCCACTCTGTTTGTCTGCCTACCTGCCTGTCTGTCTGTGTGTCTGTGTGTCTGTGTGTCTGTGTGTCTGTGTGTCTGTCTGTCTGCCTACCTGCCTGTCTGTCTGTGTGTCTGTGTGTCTGTGTGTCTGCCTGTCTGTCTGTCTGCCTGCCTGTCTGTCTGTGTGTCTGTGTGTCTGCCTGCCTGCCTGTCTGTCTGTCTGTCTGTGTGTCTGTCTGTCTGTCTGTCTGTCTGTCTGTCTGTCTGTCTGTCTTTTTGCTTCACCAAGCTGCATAACAAAGTCCCAACAACAACAACTACCAACCTTCTTGGGTTCCTTCTCCTCCTCCTCCTCCGGCATGATGATCTTGACGATGCTCTTGTGTTTGTTGATCTGCGTCTTGACAAAGTGTTCTATCTGCACGTTGAACTTCATGAAGCAGACATAGGCCACGTAACCCGACACCAGCATCACGCTCTCCCACCACATGATAGTGTTGTCCAGGAAGAAAACGATCAGCATGATCAGGTCTAGGATGGAGGAGAGGACAACTTAAAACAGAGCTGAGAATGCATCCCAAATGGCACCCTATTCCCTATATAGTGCACTACTTTAGGCCAGAGCGCAGGGAACTATGTAGTATTACACTCTTAGAAAAAAGGGTTCCAAAAGGGTTCTGCGGCTGTCATCATAGGATAACCATTTTTGGTTCCAGGTAGAACCCTTTTTGGTTCCAGGTAGAACCCTTTTTGGTTCCAGGTATAACTATTTTAGGTTCCATGTAGAACCCTTTGTGGAAAGGGTTCCACATCGAACCCAAAAGTGTTCTACCTGGAACCAAAAAGGGTTCTTCAAGGTTTTCTCCTATGGGGACAGCCGAATAACCCTTTTTGGTTATAGATAGCACCTTTTTTTCTAAGAGTGCATGTCCCTATATAGTGCACTATAAGAGGAATACTATAGGATGCAATTTGGCAGTTTAGATGTGATCGACTGTTGGCTCCAGATGTCCTGCTTGTTCCCTCCTGATTCCGGGAGTCTTCCAACAGAGATTTCTGGAAAATCTATTATCTTCTACCTGTTATCTGTAAAATGATTATATTATTATTATTACCTATGATATAGAAGGAGACGTCTCTGAACAAGGGCCACCAGGTGAGGTGGAGCATCTCCCTGGAGAAGATGGCACACATCCCGATGACAAACAGGATGTTAAACACCGCCGACCCTACGATCGTCCCGATTCCCACGTTGCTATGGGAAATGAACACGCCAATCAGAGAGGTGAACAGTTCGGGGGCGGAGCCTCCTGCAGCCATGAAGGTTGCCCCGGCGACATCGTCGGAGATGTCGAGCTTCACGGTGATGACTCCGAGCGCCGGGACGAAGAACTCGTCACAGACGATGGCGAGGGAGACGAACATGTAGACCATGCCCAGGATGTGGAGGGTCACCCAGCCTTGCCTCCTCTGGTCCACTGTGAACAGGTCCTCTGGGTACTCTCCCTTCCTGTGGGGGACGTCTCCAGGGATACCCGGGGGGGTGGTGGTGTTAGGAGGAGGGGAGGTGGGAGAAGGTTTAGTAGGTGGCTCAGGTTCAGGGTCCTCTACGTAGATACAGTGTTTAATGTCCGTCCTGTTGACAGTTATCACTATGACGTCATCCCCCTCGATCACTATAGGAGCCCTGGTGATGACGTCGTCATTATAGCCCTCTGTTAGGGTCGAGGGGTTAGAGGTCACCACCTCTCGTGTGTCTACCTCCGGGACACTACTACTACCACTACCGCCCCCTTCCTCTGGGAGTGCTGTCCCAGGGTCCTCCTCTGCTGTGGCCTGGCGAGCCACCCATGGCTCCTGCAGCCGGGCCTTGAACGTCACGGTGTAGACACAGCACAGTAATACACCGGAGAGGAAGAAGAGGATGCGACTCCGATTGAGTCTCCGTCTTTGTGGCAAATGCATTGTTGACTGCTGCCAGAGTGGTGCTTGGTTCCTACTTCAGATTACTGGGTCTATGTCAGGTGCATGGCTAGGCTTATGGGAACAGGTCCAGTAGCATTAGTTGGACAAATAATGCAGTTCAGGGAGCGGTCAGCACACTTCTTCGGCATGCTCTGTTTTAATGTCATAGTCCTGGCATGATGTCCCAGCTCCAACCTATAAAAAGGGGGAAATAAATCAATCATTCACTCAGTTTAGACTACAATGCAAAACTCACGTCATACATTTTACATAATAATGTAATAATAGAATAATAATAACATTACTCAAGTATTATATACACTCTCTGATTTATTAGAAGGGTTTATAATAAGGGCGCGTTCACGTGAAGGCAGCCGCAGGAGCGCGGAGGATGGGACACAGCCACCTGTTACTATGGCTACATAATTGCAGGTACTCTGCTCTCCCAAGAGGTGCACAGATTAAATGGCACGTGTAATGAAATGCAACACAAATGTAGTTAATGAACAAACTACAATGAAAAAACGGCGAATAAACTACAAAGACCATAAAGTAGGCCCTACTTTTCATTGATGTGCGCGCGTCAAGAACGCGCTAATATGCGCTCCTCGAGTCGAGACAGCATCAGCAATATGATTCATTCCAAATGTTCAATCAACCATTTCATTTTCACGTGTGTATCCAGGTGGGTCGGGTGAAAATTAAGAAATGTAAATAAAGATAAATTAAACTGAATTTCGTGGGGAAATTCCAGGCAAGAAACAGTGCCCGATAATGACTCATTGACAAGTATCGCAGGCTTCCACAAGGTCAATGCCGATTATTGTAGCTTAAATCCTATCTTAATAAAACATCTGTAAACCTAAACCTTTATCAATTCTTAATAAAACGTACCTTTGATCGCTGAGTTGTTGTGCTAGAGGTGTTCTAGAAGCGAGGTCTCTCTCCAGCTGTGTGCGCTAAGGTAAAGGGATTGGTTGAGAGATGCTGACTCTAGTTTTTGGTGAGCAGCTACAAGGGCGCACCGCAGGATGACAGCTCACACCTCCTCTCCTCGGCTCAGCATAATACCTGGAGTCTTTTAAGAGGATTAGGTTAGGTGTTCACACAATCTCTCACATTCTCATTAACACGTTTAAAAGGCTTCAATTCCAATGCATTCCAATTCATTTGTTCATAATCCACCAAATGGATGCAGCGTCTCCAACCGCCAACGCTGGGCAAAAACGAACCATGTCTGCGCGCTGAAGTGGAAGGCGGGTTGTCAAGACATAATTGCAATTCTGAAGAGTGCTCCTTTGTGCATACAGACATACAGGCAGGCAGGCAGACATACGTACAGGCAGGCAGGCAGGCAGGCAGGCAGGCAGACAGACAGACAGACAGACAGACAGACAGACAGACAGACAGACAGACAGACAGACAGACAGACAGACAGACAGACAGACAGACAGACAGACAGACAGACAGACAGACGGGGTTTGGTGATGAGAGGAAGGTGAGTCATTAACCATTTGATGAACTCATTGGACTCATGAAATCATTCTGATATGTAAGCTGCTGCCTTCATTTAGTGTTGATGAGACATGCTGCTACAGCTAGGTTTACTAAGGAGGCTGTTATGTGGAGATGAAGGACCGCTTTTAAAAGCCTAGATCATTGTTTTTTATTCACACCACCAGCTATGCTCTTTTCACAAATAACTACAGATATTCACTTTATTTCACACAACTTTATTGGTTATTATATCACACATTATACATTTATACTTCAACCATTCAAAACCTTTTAATAAAACACATGATTCCAGACAGCGATCCCTTCCCTTAATTCTCTAACAATGTCCATTTCCCTGAGGTTCTGGGCTCTGACGGGCTCTCTATGTCTGCTTCGACAGGGAGTGGGCAGGAGAAGTGTGGAGAGTTGGGACGCAACCCTAACCATGGCATCAGACACAGATCAGTGAGCCTTTGAACATTCAGCAAGGATGGCATGATGGAGATAGTCCCCATGATATCTACTATAACATCACTGGAGAATACAGTAGCTTACATCCCAGAATGCAGCTTGATTCTACACTGCATGAGAAACACTGTTGGCGTACAACATTTCATTTAGGATTAAAGCAATATTTAAAAAAAAAAGTCCAATGCAGCCGTTTTATGTCAATATCAAATCATTTCTGGGTAACAATGAAGTACCTTACTGTGATTGTTTTTAATTAAAATGGCCAAAAATAAACAAAAGTAGCTTCTTAGCAACGGGCAATTTCTCAAGCAAGAATTTAGCTAGGACTGACTGGGAGTGGTCTGAGTGGGGAGGGGACAACGGAAAATGTGCTGTTATTGGCAGAGAGGTTTTAGAACTCTCTTTCTTATTGGTCTATTAACTAATTCACCCCATGGTGATGTCACCATGGAATGCCAAAACTCCCTCCCACCAAAACAGGCTGAAATTTCAGGCGGTCTTTTCAAAGAGCTCTTACACTAAAAGGGCATTATCATAATTTTCACAATTTCACAGTATTATTCCAACCTCAGTGTGGAAATATATATAAAACACAGGAAAAGTACATTTTTGACTGCACTGGGCCTTTATAAAACAAAACAAATCAACTTATAACAAAACAAATCAATGTATAACAAAAAAAATCAACTTAAAACAAAACAACTTATAACAAAACAAATCAACTTAAAACAAATCAACTTATAACAAAACAAATCAAAACAAAACAAATCAACGTATATCAAAACAAATCAACGTATATCAAAACAAATCAACGTATAACAAAACAAATCAACGTATAACAAAACAAATCAACTTATAACAAAACAAATGACTGTATAACATTAGGCAGGATGATGACTCATTGTCAGATGGGATAGTAGTGAAGTGCACCATGACTGTTATATCAATGACCGTAACAGAGTTAGAGTCAATTCAGGTTTCTATTCAGTCAAGTCAATAAGTGGATCGAAATTAAAATAGTGATTTGAAAACAATCCTCATTGAATACAATGGGCAGTTTTCATTTCACTTCCTGAATTAAAACTGAAGGCAGGTCCATGTACAGTATGAGGATGACAGTAGCTGCAAAATGGTGTTCAGAAAATACATCACTTGTTTAGTCTGGCCAAGAGAAGCTAGAACCGTTTATAGTATGGCTCCTTCAATACTAACAGCACAGTATGACATGGACCTGTCAATACTAACAGTATGACATGGATATACATCCTAAAAAGAGGGTATGAAATGAATGCACTAGTTTGTGTTAGAGGAGGTACCTCTGATGAACAGACTGGCTGAGGAAGAGAAAAGAAGAAACTCCACTGGAAAAGAGGAGGAGAGGAGAGGAGAGACAGGAGAAGAGGAGGAGAGGAGAGGAGAGACAGGAGAAGAGGAGGAGAGGAGAGGAGAGACAGGAGAAGAGGAGGAGAGGAGAGGAGAGACAGGAGAAGAGGAGGAGAGGAGAGGAGAGACAGGAGAAGAGGAGGAGAGGAGAGGAGAGACAGGAGAAGAGGAGGAGAGGAGAGGAGAGGAGAGGAGAGACAGGAGAAGAGGAGGAGAGGAGAGACAGGAGAGGAGAGGAGAGGAGAGAGGAGAGGAGAGGAGAGACAGGAGAGGAGAGGAGAGGAGAGGAGAGGAGAGGAGAGGAGAGGAGAGGAGAGGAGAGGAGAGGAGGAGAGGAGAGACAGGAGAGGAGAGACAGGAGAGGAGAGAGGTGAGAGGTGAGAGGTGAGGAGAGGAGAGGAGAGGAGAGGAGAGGAGAGGAGAGGAGAGGAGAGGAGAGGAGAGGAGAGGAGAGGAGAGGAGAGGAGAGGAGAGGAGAGGAGAGGAGAGGAGAGGAGAGGAGAGGAGAGGAGAGGAGAGGAGAGGAGAGGAGAGGAGAGGTGAGGTGAGGTGAGGTGAGGTGAGGTGAGGTGAGGTGAGGTGAGGTGAGGTGAGAGGAGAGGAGAGGAGAGGAGAGGAGAGGTGAGAGGTGAGAGGTGAGAGGTGAGAGGAGAGAGGAGAGGAGAAGGCAACCAGCAGTGAGACTGGAGACATCGTGAGGTTGGTCTTTCCATCCCTCAGTCCATCTTCCTCTTCCTGGAGCGCAGTCGTCTCCTCCTCTGGCGAAACAGGTGGCGGAAGTTGATGAACAGGCCTTGGAAGAAAAAAAACATGTTTTATTTAAAAATATGTTTTAAGTGCAAACCCCATCCACTTGGCATGCCAGAATAGCTAAGTCTAGCCCAAGCAAAGATAGGTTTGTTAGCTATGTGACAAAGTGTATGTTTCTCCCTTAGTGGCAAGGTAGTGGGTTCGATCCCCGGGACCACCCATACGTAAAAATGTATGCACGCATGACTGTAAGTCGCTTTGGATAAAAGCGTCTGCTAAATGGCATATTATTATTATTAACTGATCCTGAAACATGACAGCTAGATACAGCTGGAGGGTGTAGGTTTAGAGAGAGGGTTAGGGTGTAGGGTTAGGGGAAGAGTGTAGTGTTAGTGTGTAGGGTAAGAGAGTGGGATAGTGTGTAGGGTTAGAGAGTGGGTTAGTGTGTAGGGTTAGAGAGTGGGTTAGTGTGTAGGGTTAGAGAGTGGGTTAGTGTGTAGGGTTAGGGGTTAGAGAGTGGGTTAGTGTGTAGGGTTAGGGGTTAGGGTTAGAGAGTGGGTTAGTGTGTAGGGTTAGGGGTTAGAGAGTGGGTTAGTGTGTAGGGTTAGGGGTTAGAGAGAGGGTTAGTGTGTAGGGTTAGGGGTTAGGGGTTAGAGAGAGGGTTAGTGTGTAGGGTTAGGGGTTAGAGAGTGGGTTAGTGTGTAGGGTTAGGGGTTAGGGTTAGTGTGTAGGGTTAGGGGTTAGGGGTTAGAGAGTGGGTTAGTGTGTAGGGTTAGGGGTTAGAGAGTGGGTTAGTGTGTAGGGTTAGGGGTTAGAGAGAGGGTTAGTGTGTAGGGTTAGGGGTTAGGGGTTAGAGAGAGGGTTAGTGTGTAGGGTTAGGGGTTAGAGAGTGGGTTAGTGTGTAGGGTTAGGGGTTAGGGTTAGAGAGTGGGTTAGTGTGTAGGGTTAGGGGTTAGGGGTTAGAGAGAGGGTTAGTGTGTAGGGTTAGGGGTTAGGGTTAGAGAGAGGGTTAGTGTGTAGGGTTAGGGGTTAGAGAGAGGGTTAGTGTGTAGGGTTAGTGTGTAGGGTTAGAGAGAGGGTTAGTGTGTAGGGTTAGGGGTTAGGGTTAGGGGTTAGGGGTTAGAGAGTGGGTTAGTGTGTAGGGTTAGGGGTTAGAGAGTGGGTTAGTGTGTAGGGTTAGTGTGTAGGGTTAGTGTGTAGGGTTAGGGGTTAGAGAGTGGGTTAGTGTGTAGGGTTAGTGTGTAGGGTTAGTGTGTAGGGTTAGGGGTTAGAGAGTGGGTTAGTGTGTAGGGTTAGTGTGTGGGGTTAGGGGTTAGGGTTAGAGAGTGGGTTAGTGTGTAGGGTTAGTGTGTAGGGTTAGTGTGTAGGGTTAGTGTGTAGGGTTAGAGAGTGGGTTAGTGTGTAGGGTTAGTGTGTAGGGTTAGAGAGTGGGTTAGTGTGTAGGGTTAGTGTGTAGGGTTAGTGTGTAGGGTTAGAGAGTGGGTTAGTGTGTAGGGTTAGTGTGTAGGGTTAGTGTGTAGGGTTAGGGGTTAGAGAGTGGGTTAGTGTGTAGGGTTAGTGTGTAGGGTTAGTGTGTAGGGTTAGGGGTTAGAGAGTGGGTTAGTGTGTAGGGTTAGTGTGTGGGGTTAGGGGTTAGGGTTAGAGAGTGGGTTAGTGTGTAGGGTTAGTGTGTAGGGTTAGTGTGTAGGGTTAGTGTGTAGGGTTAGAGAGTGGGTTAGTGTGTAGGGTTAGTGTGTAGGGTTAGAGAGTGGGTTAGTGTGTAGGGTTAGTGTGTAGGGTTAGTGTGTAGGGTTAGTGTGTAGGGTTAGTGTGTAGGGTTAGGGGTTAGTGTGTAGGGTTAGTGTGTAGGGTTAGGGGTTAGGGGTTAGTGTGTAGGGTTAGTGTGTAGGGTTAGTGTGTAGGGTTAGTGTGTAGGGTTAGTGTGTAGGGTTAGAGAGTGGGTTAGTGTGTAGGGTTAGTGTGTAGGGTTAGTGTGTAGGGTTAGTGTGTAGGGTTAGGGGTTAGGGGTTAGTGTGTAGGGTTAGAGAGTGGGTTAGTGTGTAGGGTTAGTGTGTAGGGTTAGTGTGTAGGGTTAGAGAGTGGGTTAGTGTGTAGGGTTAGTGTGTAGGGTTAGAGAGTGGGTTAGTGTGTAGGGTTAGTGTGTAGGGTTAGTGTGTAGGGTTAGTGTGTAGGGTTAGTGTGTAGGGTTAGTGTGTAGGGTTAGTGTGTAGGGTTAGGGGTTAGGGGTTAGTGTGTAGGGTTAGTGTGTAGGGTTAGTGTGTAGGGTTAGTGTGTAGGGTTAGTGTGTAGGGTTAGTGTGTAGGGTTAGGGGTTAGGGGTTAGTGTGTAGGGTTAGTGTGTAGGGTTAGTGTGTAGGGTTAGAGAGTGGGTTAGTGTGTAGGGTTAGTGTGTAGGGTTAGTGTGTAGGGTTAGTGTGTAGGGTTAGGGGTTAGAGAGTGGGTTAGTGTGTAGGGTTAGGGGTTAGGGTTAGAGAGTGGGTTAGTGTGTAGGGTTAGGGGTTAGGGGTTAGAGAGTGGGTTAGTGTGTAGGGTTAGGGGTTAGGGTTAGTGTGTAGGGTTAGTGTGTAGGGTTAGAGAGTGGGTTAGTGTGTAGGGTTAGGGGTTAGGGTTAGTGTGTAGGGTTAGGGGTTAGGGTTAGTGTGTAGGGTTAGGGGTTAGGGGTTAGAGAGTGGGTTAGTGTGTAGGGTTAGGGGTTAGGGGTTAGGGGTTAGGGGTTAGAGAGTGGGTTAGTGTGTAGGGTTAGTGTGTAGGGTTAGGGGTTAGGGGTTAGGGGTTAGAGAGAGGGTTAGTGTGTAGGGTTAGGGGTTAGGGGTTAGAGAGTGGGTTAGTGTGTAGGGTTAGGGGTTAGAGAGTGGGTTAGTGTGTAGGGTTAGGGGTTAGAGAGTGGGTTAGTGTGTAGGGTTAGGGGTTAGGGGTTAGAGAGTGGGTTAGTGTGTAGGGTTAGGGGTTAGAGAGTGGGTTAGTGTGTAGGGTTAGGGGTTAGGGGTTAGAGAGTGGGTTAGTGTGTAGGGTTAGGGGTTAGGGGTTAGAGAGTGGGTTAGTGTGTAGGGTTAGGGGTTAGAGAGTGGGTTAGTGTGTAGGGTTAGGGGTTAGGGTTAGAGAGTGGGTTAGTGTGTAGGGTTAGGGGTTAGGGTTAGAGAGTGGGTTAGTGTGTAGGGTTAGGGGTTAGGGGTTAGAGAGTGGGTTAGTGTGTAGGGTTAGGGGTTAGGGTTAGAGAGTGGGTTAGTGTGTAGGGTTAGGGGTTAGGGGTTAGAGAGTGGGTTAGTGTGTAGGGTTAGTGTGTAGGGTTAGGGGTTAGGGGTTAGAGAGTGGGTTAGTGTGTGGGGTTAGGGGTTAGGGTTAGAGAGTGGGTTAGTGTGTAGGGTTAGGGGTTAGGGGTTAGAGAGTGGGTTAGTGTGTAGGGTTAGGGGTTAGAGAGTGGGTTAGTGTGTAGGGTTAGGGGTTAGGGTTAGTGTGTAGGGTTAGGGGTTAGTGTGTAGGGTTAGGGGTTAGAGAGTGGGTTAGTGTGTAGGGTTAGGGGTTAGAGAGTGGGTTAGTGTGTAGGGTTAGGGGTTAGGGTTAGTGTGTAGGGTTAGGGGTTAGTGTGTAGGGTTAGGGGTTAGGGGTTAGAGAGTGGGTTAGTGTGTAGGGTTAGGGGTTAGGGTTAGTGTGTGGGGTTAGGGGTTAGGGGTTAGAGAGTGGGTTAGTGTGTAGGGTTAGGGGTTAGGGTTAGTGTGTAGGGTTAGGGGTTAGGGTTAGTGTGTAGGGTTAGGGGTTAGGGTTAGTGTGTAGGGTTAGGGGTTAGAGAGTGGGTTAGTGTGTAGGGTTAGGGGTTAGGGGTTAGAGAGTGGGTTAGTGTGTAGGGTTAGGGGTTAGAGAGAGGGTTAGTGTGTAGGGTTAGTGTGTAGGGTTAGGGGTTAGGGGTTAGAGAGTGGGTTAGTGTGTAGGGTTAGGGGTTAGAGAGAGGGTTAGTGTGTAGGGTTAGGGGTTAGGGTTAGAGAGTGGGTTAGTGTGTAGGGTTAGGGGTTAGGGTTAGTGTGTAGGGTTAGTGTGTAGGGTTAGTGTGTAGGGTTAGTGTGTAGGGTTAGTGTGTAGGGTTAGAGAGTGGGTTAGTGTGTAGGGTTAGTGTGTAGGGTTAGTGTGTAGGGTTAGTGTGTAGGGTTAGTGTGTAGGGTTAGAGAGTGGGTTAGTGTGTAGGGTTAGTGTGTAGGGTTAGTGTGTAGGGTTAGTGTGTAGGGTTAGTGTGTAGGGTTAGTGTGTAGGGTTAGTGTGTAGGGTTAGAGAGTGGGTACTCACATTTACGTTTGACATTTTAGTCATTTAGCAGACGCTCTTATCCAGAGCAACTTAGTTAGTACATTCATCTTAAGATAGCCAGGTGGGTCAACCACATCTCAGTCATAGTAAGTATATTTTGACTCGATAAAGTAGTTATCAGCAAAGCCAGAGCTAGTAAAACGTAAATAAATAAGGTTAAGTGGGAGTGTTACTTCACAAAAGGCATTTTTCAACAAACAAAAAAGGGAGGGGTGTGGGGGGGGGTTGGGGTGAGAAGTGGGTGCTCGGGGATTATTTAAGATACTCTTTGAAGAGGTAGATACTCTTTGAAGAGGTAGGGTTTCAGATGTTTTCGGAAGAGGGGCAGGGACTCTGCTGTCCTAGCTTCATGGGGAAGCTGATTCCACCATTGGGATGCCAGGACAGAGAAGAGCTTGGACTGGGCTGACTGGAGGGCCAAGAGACCAGAGGTGGCAGAACGGAGTACTCGGGTTGGGGTGTAGGATTTGAGCATAGCCTGAAGGTAGGGAGGGGCAGTTCCTCTTGCTGCTCCGTAGGTAAGTACCATGGTCTTGTAGTGGATGTGAGCTTCGACTGGAAGCCAGTGGAGTGTGCGGAGGAGCGGGGTGACATGGGAGAACTTGGGAAGGTTGAACACCAGGCGGGCTGCAGATTTCTGGATAAATTGCAGGGGTTTGATGGCACTAGCAGGGAGCCCAGTCAACTGAGAGTTGCAGTAGTCCAGAACGGGAGATCACAAGTGCCTAGATTAGGACCTGCGCCGCTTCCTGTGTGAGGTAGGGTCGTACTCTACGGATGTTGTAGAGCATGAACCTGCAGGAGCGAGTCACTGAACGACAGGGTGTGGTTGTCAACCATGATGGAGAAGTCTTGGAGCGGGCAGGTCTGTGAGAGCGAGGTTAAGCTTCAGGGTGTAGGGTTAGGGGTTAGGGTTAGAGAGTGGGTTAGTGTGTAGGGTTAGGGGTTAGCGAGTGGGTTAGTGTGTAGGGTTAGGGGTTAGGGTTAGAGAGTGGGTTAGTGTGTGGGGTTAGGGGTTAGGGTTAGAGAGTGGGTTAGTGTGTAGGGTTAGGGGTTAGCGAGTGGGTTAGTGTGTAGGGTTAGGGGTTAGGGTTAGAGAGTGGGTTAGTGTGTGGGGTTAGGGGTTAGGGTTAGAGAGTGGGTTAGTGTGTAGGGTTAGGGGTTAGAGAGTGGGTTAGTGTGTAGGGTTAGGGGTTAGAGAGTGGGTTAGTGTGTAGGGTTAGGGTTAGAGAGTGGGTTAGTGTGTGGGGTTAGGGTGTATGGTCAGAGAGTGGGTTAGTGTGTAGGGTGCATTGTCAGAGAGTGGGTTAGTGTGTAGGGTTAGGGGTTATGGTTAGAGAGTGGGTTAGTGTGTGGGGTGTATTGTCAGAGAGTGGGTTAGTGTGTGGGGTGTAGGGTCAGAGAGTGGGTTAGTGTGTGGGGTGTATGGTCAGAGAGTGGGTTAGTGTGTAGGGTGTATGGTCAGAGAGTGGGTTAGTGTGTAGGGTGTATGGTCAGAGAGTGGGTTAGTGTGTAGGGTGTATGGTCAGAGAGTGGGTTAGTGTGTGGGGTGTATGGTCAGAGAGTGGGTTAGTGTGTAGGGTGTATGGTCAGAGAGTGGGTTAGTGTGTAGGGTGTATTGTCAGAGAGTGGGTTAGTGTGTGGGGTGTAGGGTCAGAGAGTGGGTTAGTGTGTGGGGTGTATGGTCAGAGAGTGGGTTAGTGTGTGGGGTGTATCGTCAGAGAGTGGGTTAGTGTGTGGGGTTTATGGTCAGAGAGTGGGTTAGTGTGTAGGGTTAGGGGTTAGGGGTTAGGGGTCAGAGAGTGGTACTAACTGACCGAGGAACATGAGGGCGAGGTAGAGCTTCAGAGTGTAGGAAAAGCTGAAGGACGAGCCCAGGACCGTAGGTAGAGGGATGCTGTACAGACGGGTCTCATCGAAGATGGGTAGGGACTGGATCACAGCTATAGCTAAGAGGGAACAGACAGGACAGACAGGAATACTCACTACTACATAGCAACACTTGGATATCTTGGTAATAAACTACGTAATATCTTGTTTCACTTGTTTGACTATAATCATCATACCACTATTATTTACATACAATTTACATATTAAGTGAATAGAGTAGGTATAGAGCTCTCTGAGGGAGTGTGTGTGTTTGTGGTGAGTGTGTGTGTGTGTGTGTTTGTGGTGAGTGTGGGTATGTGTGTGTGTGTGCGTGTGGGGTGTGTGTGGTCTTTGTGTGTGTATGTGTATAGTCTTTGTGTGTGTGGTCTGTGTGTAAGGCCCACTGACCCTCTGCTAGGACCCCCAGAGGGTAGAGGGGAATCCAGATGGAGTATCTGAGCCAGGTCAGCAGCTTCCAGTCTGTGTCGATGCAGGCCAGCATGTAGAATGGATACCTGGGACACACAACAAAACAACAGGCTTATTTAGAGCGATACGATGCAGGCCAGCATGTAGAATGGATACCTGGGACACATAACAAAACAACAGGCTTATTTAGCATCATTCACAAGTAGTGAGCAATAAAATGCAGGCCAGCAAGTAGTTCGGACATATAACAAACAGGCTCGCTGCTAACATCAGTAGCGAGACAGCTGTAATAGAGTGCAGGCCAACAAGTAGAACGGGTACCAGCGAAACGCTTACAACTAGCCTCACTAGCTAGCAATATAATGTACGTTCATGGTTACAACTAGCTTCACTAGCTAGCAATATAATGTACGTTCATGGTTACAACTAGCTGGCAATATAATGTACGTTCATGGTTCCAACTAGCTTCACTAGCTAGCAATATAATGTACGTTCATGGTTACAACTAGTCTCACTAGCTAGCAATATAATGTACGTTCATGGTTACAACTAGTCTCACTAGCTGGCAATATAATGTACGTTCATGGTTACAACTAGCAATATAATGTACGTTCATGATTACAACTAGTCTCACTAGCTGGCAATATAATGTACGTTCATGGTTACAACTAGTCTCACTAGCTGGCAATATAATGTACGTTCATGGTTACAACTAGCAATATAATGTACGTTCATGATTACAACTAGTCTCACTAGCTGGCAATATAATGTACGTTCATGGTTACAACTAGTCTCACTAGCTAGCAATATAATGTACGTTCATGGTTACAACTAGCAATATAATGTACGTTCATGGTTACAACTAGTCTCACTAGCTAGCAATATAATGTACGTTCATGGTTACAACTAGTCTCACTAGCTAGCAATATAATGTACGTTCATGGTTACAACTAGCTGGCAATATAATGTACGTTCATGGTTACAACTAGTCTCACTAGCTAGCAATATAATGTACGTTCATGGTTACAACTAGCTAGCAATATAATGTACGTTCATGGTTACAACTAGCAATATAATGTACGTTCATGGTTACAACTAGTCTCACTAGCTAGCAATATAATGTACGTTCATGGTTACAACTAGCAATATAATGTACGTTCATGGTTACAACTAGCAATATAATGTACGTTCATGGTTACAACTAGCAATATAATGTACGTTCATGGTTACAACCAGCCTCACTAGCTAGCAATATAATGTACGTTCATGGTTACAACTAGTCTCACTAGCTAGCAATATAATGTATGTTCATGGTTACAACTAGTCTCACTAGCTAGCAATATAATGTACGTTCATGGTTACAACTAGTCTCACTAGCTAGCAATATAATGTACGTTCATGGTTACAACTAGTCTCACTAGCTAGCAATATAATGTACGTTCATGGTTACAACTAGTCTCACTAGCTGGCAATATAATGTACGTTCATGGTTACAACTAGCAATATAATGTACGTTCATGGTTACAACTAGCAATATAATGTACGTTCATGGTTACAACTAGCAATATAATGTACGTTCATGGTTCCAACTAGCAATATAATGTACGTTCATGGTTCCAACTAGTCTCACTAGCTGGCAATATAATGTACGTTCATGGTTACAACTAGTCTCACTAGCTAGCAATATAATGTACGTTCATGGTTACAACTAGTCTCACTAGCTAGCAATATAATGTACGTTCATGGTTACAACTAGTCTCACTAGCTGGCAATATAATGTACGTTCATGGTTACAACCAGCCTCACTAGCTAGCAATATAATGTACGTTCATAGTTCAATTAAGATCTCTAGATCAAATCAAATGTATTTATGACATCAAATCAAATTTTATTTGTCACATGCATTTCACTGTAGACCTTACAGTGAAATGCTTACTTACAAGCCCTTAACCAACAACGCAGTTAAGATAAATAAGTGTTAAGTAAAAAATAGATAAGTAAAAAATTAAAATAAAAAATAATTAAAGAGCAGCAGTAAAATTAAATAACAGTGGGGAGGCTATATACAGGGGGTACCGGTACAGAGTCAATGTGCAGGGGCACCGGTTAGTCGAGGTAATATGTACATGTGGGTAGAGTTAAAGTGACTATGCATTGATAATAAACAGAGAGTAGCAGCAGCGTAAAAGAGGGGGTGGGGGGGACAATGCAAATAGTCCGGGTAGCCATGATTAGCTGTTCAGGAGTCTTATGGCTTGGGGGTGCTTGGTAAACAACAGGTGTAGAGTAACAGGTGAAACACATACTTACAGGACCTTCCCAACAATGTAGAGAGAGAAATAGAAAGATAATAACACAAAGAATAAATACACAATGAGTAACGATTACTTGGCTATTCACACTGGGTACCAGTACAGTTAGTGCAACAAAAGGGTCAATGCAGATAGTTAAATAGTTAACCAATAGCTACCCGGACTAACTATTTAGCAGTCTTATGGCTTGGGGGTAAAAGATGTTCAGGGTCCTGTAGGTTCCAGACTTGGTGCATCGGTATCGCTTGCCGTGAGGTAGCAGAGAGAACAGTCTATGACTTGGGTGGCTGGAGTCTTTGACAATTTTTAGGGCCTTCCTCTGACACCGCCTGGTATAGAGGTCCTGGATGGCAGGGAGCTCGGCCCTAGTGATATACTGGGCCGTACGCACTACCCTCTGTAGCACCTTGTGGTCAGATGCCAAGCAGTTTCCATACCAGGCGGTGATGCAGCCAGTCAAGATGCTCTCAATGGTGCAGCTGTAGAACTTTTTGAGGATCTGAGGGCCCATGCCAAATCTTTTCAGCCTCCTGAGGGGGAAGAGGCGTTGTGGTCCCTCTTCACGTCTGTGTTGGTGTGTTTGGACCATGTCAATTCCTTACTGATGTGGACACCGAGGAACTTGAAGCTCTAAACCCGCTCCACTACAGCCCCGTCGATGTGGATGGGGGCGTGCTCGGCCGTGGGTTTTCAATAGTCCACGATCAGCTCCTTTGTCTTGCTGACATTTTGGGAGAGGTTGTTGTCCTGGCACCACACTGCCAGGTCACTGACCTTCTCCCTATAGGCTGTCTCATCGTCGTTGGTGACCAGGCCAACAACCGTCGTGTCTTCAGCAAACTTACTGATGGTGTTGGAGTCGTGCGCGGCCACGCAGTTGTGGGTGAACAGGGAGTACAGGAGGGGACTAAGCATGCGTTGCTTACCCTCACCACCTTGGGGGTGGCCCGTCAGGAAGTCCAGGATCCAGTTGCAGAGGTAGGTGTTCATTGCCAGGGTCCTGAGCTTAGTGATGAGCTTGGAGGGCACTATGGTGTTGAACGTTGAGCTGCAGTCAATGAGCAACATTCTCACATAGGTGTTACTCTTATCCAGGTGGGAGAGTGCGGTGTGGTGTAATAGCGATTGCATTATCTGTGAATCTGTTGGGGCGGTAAGCGAATTGGAGTGGGTCGAGGGTGTCTGGAATGACGGTGTTGATGTGAACCATGACCAGCCTTTCAAAGAACTTTAATAGCTACAGACGTGAGTGCTACGGGCCAATAGTCATTTAGACAGGTTACCTTGGTGCTCTTGGGCACAGGGACTATGGTGGTCTGCTTGAAACATGGTCAGGGAGAGGGGCACGGCTCGGTTGCATCCCGCAGTGGGTGTTCTTTTATGTTTTTAATTTGTACACTTTGTTTGTAAACCATCTGTCAACGATGGCTTTCCAGTGGTGGGGTGTTGGACTGATCTTGTTGATCGTGTACAAACAGACTGTGATGAAAACGCTGTTGGCAGCGGAATCCAATACAGCAGAGAGTTCCTACTACAATTGTCCCCGATTGTCTGCGAGTAGATTACAAACCCAAATGCAAACGTGGAAAACACGGGGGAATCAGACAAAGACTTAAGAACAAACTTCCCTTACCCACCACCTTGCTGATCAATGCCCAGTCACTGAGGGGGAAAGTGGATGAGCTTTCACCGAATCAGGCTCTTCCAACATGAATACCGGGAGGCCTGTTTGCTGGCGTTTACTGAGACTTGGCTGGATGACAGAGTCCAGGACAGGGAAGTGGAGCCGGAGCGGACCGTGATCTGAGCGTCACAGGGAAACATCACGGCGGGGGGGGCGTCTGCCTGCTTGTCAGGGACCAGTGGTGTAAATCGATCCTGGTAAGAGAGAGACTCTGTACCCCGACATTGAACTGCTTTCTGTGTCACTGCGACCCTACTATCTGCCCCGTGAGTTCCCCCAATTGTTTGTTACTGTTGTGTACATGCAACCAAAAGCTAATATAGCAAAAGCATCATAGATGATTTATAATCTGTCACAGAAACTGGAATCCATCTCCCCCGATGCATCCACATTTATTTTAGGGGATTTTAACAACTGTACTTAGCACAAGGTCCTGCGCACATACCACCAGTATGTGAAATGTCACACTAGGAAAAATAAGACTCTTGATTTGTGCTATGGGACAATACCAAATGCTTTCTCTGCCACCACCAGACCTCCTCTGGGGACATCAGACCACAGTGGCTCCTGGAGAGGGAGAAACTTACAGTTAAAACTGTCCAGATCTGGACTGACAATAGTATCACTCGTCTCCAAGGGTGTTTTGACTGGACTATGTGGGAGGTATTTCAGGACAGCAGCGCTGATCTTAACGAACTCACAGACTATGTAAACTTCTGTGTTGAGTCAGTTGTGCCTACTAAAACATGTAAAATCTTCCCTAACAATAAGCCTTGGGTATGAAAAAATCTCAAATCACTACTTAATAGGAAGAAGGCAGTTTATTCGGAGGGTACTAGACTTTAAGAGATGTACAACGTGAGATTAAAATACAGATAGTGGTGGACAAGGAGGCATACAAGCAAAGGGTGGAGAGGACCCTCTCCTCAGGAAACTCAAGGGTGGCCTGGCAAGGGATTAAATCCATGGCTAGTGACCCCCACATAGGCAGTGGAAAAAACAATGCTGACCTTGGGAGACATGAGGGCCAGAACATGGCTAACCAATGCTGACCTTGGGCGACATGAGGGCCAGAACATGGCTAACCAATGCTGACCTTGGGAGACATGAGGGCCAGAACATGGCTAACCAATGCTGACCTTGGGAGACATGAGGGCCAGAACATGGCTAACCAATGCTGACCTTGGGAGACATGAGGGCCAGAACATGGCTAACCAATGCTGACCTTGGGAGACATGAGGGCCAGAACATGGCTAACTAATGCTGACCTTGGGAGACATGAGGGCCAGAACATGGCTAACTAACTGAATGTTTTCTCCTCAAGATTTCAATCTGACGACTTTATGTCGGAGGTAAAACAAATGGAAGCATCATTACAAATGTTTGAGAGGGTTGTTGTTAAACAGGCTGATGTTGTGAAGTGGTTCAGGGGATGTAACCAGGTCCAGACAAAATAAGAGGCTGTGTTAAAGCACTGTACTGAATAATTAGCTGGTGTTTTCACAGACATTTTCCAATTCTAGCTCGACCAGCAACACAAGCCAGTATTGTGGAAAAACTCAATAATTATCCCCATTCCTAAAGCATCCAATCCCTCTGTGTGGAATGACCACCGCCCTGTCGACTTGACATCCTTAGTAATGAAATGCTTTGAGAAAATTGTGAAAAGTCATATTCTCAGCGCCACCCAGAAGCTCCTCGACCCGTTTCAGTTTGCATATCAGCCCAGCAGAGGAGTTAATGATGCCATTCATACTCTCCTCAACATGGTCTATAGACATCTAGAGGGCGCCAAATCCCATTGTCAGGGTACTCTTTGTTGGCTTTTCTTCTGCCTTCAACACAATCCAGCCTTACATTCTGGCACAGAGACTCATAAGGGACTTCTCCTTAGATGGGGGGCTGGTTTTGTGGCTGTTGGACTTCCTGAGCCAGAGGTCACAGTGGGTCAAAGTAGGTCCCCACGTGTCGGACATACGCACCACCAACACAGGCTCTCCTCAGGGATGTGTTTTGTCCCCACTCCTGTACACAAATAGTTGTACTAGTTCCCATCCTGACAGACACCTAGTTCCCATCCTGACAGACACCTAGTTCCCATCCTGACAGACACCTAGTTCCCATCCTGACAGACACCTAGTTCCCATCCTGACAGACACCTAGTTCCCATCCTGACAGACACCTAGTTCCCATCCTGACAGACACCTAGTTCCCATCCTGACAGACACCTAGTTCCCATCCTGACAGACACCTAGTTCCCATCCTGACAGACACCTAGTTCCCATCCTGACAGACACCTAGTTCCCATCCTGACAGACACCTAGTTCCCATCCTGACAGACACCTAGTTCCCATCCTGACAGACACCTAGTTCCCATCCTGACAGACACCTAGTTCCCATCCTGACAGACACCTAGTTCCCATCCTGACAGACACCTAGTTCCCATCCTGACAGACACCTCGTTAAGTTCGCAGATGACACTGCCTTGATCAGCCTGTTGCATGGTGACGAGGAACACCATGGCCCGGTCCTAAACGACTTTGTAGAATGGTGTGACGAATCACACTTGGTCCTCAATACCAAAGAGATGTGCATAGACTTCAGGAAGAGTTCAACACCTACCTCTGCAACATCTATCAGAGGTCAGAACATAGCGATTGTAGAGGAATACACATATCTGTGTGTCCTCTTGGATAATAAGCTTCAGTGGAGTAAATGTACAGACCTGATCTACAAAAAGAGTCAACCGAGACTGTACTTTCTCAAAAAACTGGGACAGCCTATAGGGAGGAGGTCAGAGACCTGGCCGTGTGGTGCCAGGATAACAACCTCTCCCTCAACGTGACCAAGACAAAGGAGATGATTGTGGACTACAGGAAAAAAAAGAGGACTGAGCACGGGGCTGTAGTTGAACAGGTTGAGAGTTTCAAGTTCCTTGGTGTCCACATCACCAACGAACTATCATGGTCCAAACACACCAAGACAGTCGTGAAGAGGGCACGACAAAGCCTATTCCCCCTCAGGAGACTGAAAAGATTTGGCATGGGTCCTCAGATCCTCAAAATATTCTATAGCTGCACCATCGAGAGCATCCTGACTGGTTGCATCACCACCTGGTATGGCAACTGCTTGGCCTCCGACCGCAAGGCACTACAGAGGGTAGTGCGTACGGCCCAGTACATCACTGGGGCCAAGCTTCCTGCCATCCAGGACCTCTATACCAGGCGGTGTCAGAGGAAGGCCCTCCAAATTGTCAAAGACTCCAGCCACCCTAGTCATAGACTGTTCTCTCTGCTACCGCACGGCAAGCGGTACCGGAGTGCCAAGTCTAGGTCCAAAAGACTTCTCAACAGCTTCTACCCCCAAGCCATAAGACTCCTGAACAGTTAATCATGGCTACCCGGACTATTTGCACTGCCCCCCCACCCCCACCCCATCTTTTTACGCTGCTGCTACTCTGTTAATTATTTATGCATAGTCACTTTAACTCAACCCACATCTACATATTACTTCAACTAGCCGGTGCCCCCGCACATTGACTCTGCACCGGTTCCCCCCTGTATATATAGCCTCCCTACTGTTATTTTATTTTACTTCTGCTCTTTTTTTCTCAACACTTTTTTGTTGTTGTTTTATTTTACTTTTTTATTAAAAAATAAATGCACTGTTGGTTAAGGGCTGTAAGTAAGCATTTCACTGTAATGTCTGCACCTGTTGTATTCGGCGCATGTGGCCAATACAATTTGATTGGATTTGATTTTCATGTTGACTGTACTATCCTGATTCTGTTTTACAAATCTTTCATTGAGAGTATTTTAACTTTTGTACTGTTTGTTGGTATAGCAATGCCACTGTCAGCCAGAGAAATACGCTGAGAAGGATTATCACCACAGCAAGCAAGGTACTTGGAGTCAAACAGACAGCCCTGGATGAGATCTTTAAGGTCAGAGCCCTCCAAGGCTCACATAATCATTTTAGACCCAAGCCACCCCCTGTCCCCAGACCCAAGCCACCCCCCTGTCCCCAGACCCAAGCCACCCCCTGTCCCCAGACCCAAGCCACCCCCTGTCCCCAGACCCAAGCCACCCCCTGTCCCCAGACCCAAGCCACTCCCTGTCCCCAGACCCAAGCCACCCCCTGTCCCCAGACCCAAGCCACCCCCTGTCCCCAGACCCAAGCCACCCCCTGTCCCCAGACCCAAGCCACCCCCTGTCCCCAGACCCAAGCCACCCCCTGTCCCCAGACCCAAGCCACCCCCTGTACCCAGACCCAAGCCACCCCCTGTCCCCAGACCCAAGCCACCCCCTGTCCCCAGACCCAAGCCACCCCCTGTCCCCAGACCCAAGCCACCCCCTGTACCCAGACCCAAGCCACCCCCCTGTAGCCAGACCCAAGCCACCCCCTGTACCCAGACCCAAGCCACCCCCCGTACCCAGACATTGAACTACTCCCCTCTGGGTGCAGGTATAGAGCACCCCTTGGCGGAAAAACAGAACTAGACAATCATTTGTGCCAGGTGTGATATCCCTCCTAAATAGCTCAGGCTAATGTTCCTATCGACCCAGTAAAGCCAGCAAGCTAATGTTCCTATCGAACCAGTAAGGCCAGCAGGTTAATGTTCCTATCGACCCAGTAAAGCCAGCAAGCTAATGTTCCTATCGACCCAGTAAGGCCAGCAGGTTAATGTTCCTATCGACCCAGTAAGGCCAGCAAGCTAATGTTCCTATCGACCCAGTAAGGCCAGCAGGTTAATGTTCCTATCGACCCAGTAAGGCCAGCAAGCTAATGTTCCTATCGACCCAGTAAGGCCAGCAGGTTAATGTTCCTATCGACCCAGTAAGGCCAGCAGGTTAATGTTCCTATTGACCCAGTAAGGCCAGCAGGTTAATGTTCCTATTGACCCAGTAAGGCCATCAAGTTAATGTTCCTATTGACCCAGTAAGGCCATCAAGCTAATGTTCCTATCGACCCAGTAAGGCCAGCAAGCTAATGTTCCTATTGACCCAGTAAGGCCAGCAGGTTAATGTTCATATTGACCCAGTAAGGCCAGCAGGCTAATGTTCCTATTGACCCAGTAAGGCCAGCAGGCTAGTCTCTTTTTATTGGTATGTAACTGTAATGAAAGTTGTATTGTCAGTTTGTTTTGTATTTAAACGCCACTTTAAACGTGTACATGACACTGCAACAAAATGTTCCCATGGGAACAATAAAGTCAGTAAAGTAAAGTAGAAGAACAAAATGCCAGTGAAGACACTTGCCATCTGATCAGAGCATGCTCTGAGTACGCATCCTGGTAATCCATCTGGCTCTGTGACTTTGTGAATGTTAACCTGTTTAAAGGTCTTACTCACATCGGCTACGGAGAGCGAGATCACACAGTCATCCGGAGCAGCTGGTGCTCTCATGCATGGTTCAGTGTTGCTTGCCTCAAAGCGAACATAGAAGGCAGTTTGCTCGTCTGGTAGGCTCGCGTCACTGGGCAGCTTGCGGCTGGGTTTCCCTTTGTAATCCGTGATAGTTTGCAAGCCCTGCCACATCCGAGCCGGCGTAGTAGGATTCGATCTTAGTCCTGTATTGACGCTTTGCCTGTTTGATGGCTCGTCAGAGGTCGTAGTGGGATTTCTTATAAGCATCCGGATTAGTGTCCCGCTCCTTGAAAGCGGCAGCTCTAGCCTTTAGCTCAGTGCGGATGTTGCCTGTAATCCATGGCTTCTGGTTGGGGTATGTATGTATGGTCACTGTGAGGATGAAATCGTCTATGCACTTATTAATGAAATCGGTGACTGATGTGGTGTGGATATCATGGCAGTAATGGTGCCGAGTACAGAGTATACAAAGGATGACAATTTCCTTACACCATATTTCTTACACCAAACCACTTTTTAAATGGGAAACATTATTTTCACGATACTTCGATAGCAGGTTAGGAAAACTTATGCAGCAGGCTAGGATAATTAACTTAGCAGGTTAGGGAAAATGCATGAAAACTATGTAAACCATATGCCATGGCCATTTCAGTCACTAGATCTCAACCCAATTTGAACACTTACAGGAGATTCTGGCGCGGCGCCTGATACAGTGTTTTGCACCACCATTAACAAAACACCAAATAATGGAATTTCTCATGGAAGAATGGTATCAGAACCCTCCAATAGAGTTCCAGACACTTGTAGAATCTATGCCAAGGTGCACTGAAGCAACTTTATGCTGGTGTTTCCTTTCTTTTGGCAGTTACCGGTATGTGAACTATATAGGGCTCCCGAGTGGAGCAGCGGTCTAAGGCACTGCATCTCAGCTGTCTAAGGCACTGCATCTCAGCGGTCTAAGGCACTGCATCTCAGCGGTCTAAGGCACTGCATCTCAGCGGTCTAAGGCACTGCATCTCAGCGGTCTAAGGCACTGCATCTCAGTGGTCTAAGGCACTGCATCTCAGCTGTCTAAGGCACTGCATCTCAGCGGTCTATGGCACTGCATCTCAGCGGTCTAAGGCACTGCATCTCAGCGGTCTAATGCACTGCATCTCAGCGGTCTAAGGCACTGCATCTCAGCTGTCTAAGGCACTGCATCTCAGCGGTCTAAGGCACTGCATCTCAGCGGTCTAAGGCACTGCATCTCAGCGGTCTAAGGCACTGCATCTCAGCGGTCTAAGGCACTGCATCTCAGCGGTCTAAGGCACTGCATCTCAGTGGTCTAAGGCACTGCATCTCAGCTGTCTAAGGCACTGCATCTCAGCTGTCTATGGCACTGCATCTCAGCGGTCTAAGGCACTGCATCTCAGCGGTCTAATGCACTGCATCTCAGCGGTCTAAGGCACTGCATCTCAGCTGTCTAAGGCACTGCATCTCAGCGGTCTAAGGCACTGCATCTCAGCGGTCTAAGGCACTGCATCTCAGCGGTCTAAGGCACTGCATCTCAGCGGTCTAAGGCACTGCATCTCAGCGGTCTAAGGCACTGCATCTCAGTGCTTGAGGCGTCACTACAGAGACCCCCTGGTTCGATTCCAGGCTGTATCACAACCGGCCGTGATTGGGAGTCCCATAGGGCGGCACACAATTGGCCCAGCGTCGTCCGGGTTTGGCCGATGTAGGCCGTCATTGTAAATAAGAATTTGTTCTTAACTGACTTGCCTACTTAAATAAAGGTAAAATAAAAAATTAAATAAAAATAGAGGTAGAGTCACCTGAAGATCTCTATGGTGCTCTCTATTGACTATACTATAGAAATAGTCACCTGAAGATCTCTATGGTGCTCTCTATTGACTATACTATAGAAATAGTCACCTGAAGATCTCTATGGTGCTCTCTATTGACTATACTATAGAAATAGTCACCTGAAGATCTCTATGGTGCTCTCTTTTGACTATATTATAGAAATAGTCACCTGAAGATCTCTATGGTGCTCTCTATTGACTATACTATAGAAATAGTCACCTGAAGATCTCTATGGTGCTCTCTTTTGACTATATTATAGAGGTAGTCACCTGAAGATCTCTATGGTGCTCTCTTTTGACTATATTATAGAAATAGTCACCTGAAGATCTCTATGGTGCTCTCTATTGACTATACTATAGAAATAGTCACCTGAAGATCTCGATGGTGCTCTCTTTTGACTATATTATAGAGGTAGTCACCTGAAGATCTCGATGGTGCTCTCTTTTGACTATATTATAGAGGTAGTCACCTGAAGATCTCGATGGTGCTCTCTTTTGACTATATTATAGAGGTAGTCACCTGAAGATCTCGATGGTGCTCTCTTTTCAAATCAAATCAAATCAAATTTTATTGGTCACATGCGCCGAATACAACAGGTGCAGACATTGCAGTGAAATGCTTACTTACAGCCCTTAACCAACAGTGCATTTATTTTAAACAAAAAAAGTAAGAATAAAACAACAACAAAAAAAGTGTTGAGAAAAAAAGAGCAGAAGTAAAATAAAGTGACAGTAGGGAGGCTATATATACAGTAAAATAAAGTGACAGTAGGGAGGCTATATATACAGGGGGGTACCGTTGCAGAGTCAATGTGCGGGGGCACCGGCTAGTTGAGGTAGTTGAGGTAATATGTACATGTGGGTAGAGTAGTCACCTGAAGATCTCGATGGTGCTCTCTTTTGACTATATTATAGAGGTAGTCACCTGAAGATCTCGATGGTGCTATCTTTTGACTATATTATAGAGGTAGTCACCTGAAGATCTCGATGGTGCTCCAGAGGTAGAAGACGAAGAAGACCACTGCTTTGTTCTGCATCTCCTCCAGACTACCGAAGATCACAAACAGGATAACGTTCCTACCCACCACCTGGACAGGTCAAAAACACAAAAACACACTACATTAAAGGAATAATTCACCCTAAATACAAAATCACTTATCCTCACCCTGAAAGCATCCTATGGGCAAGGAGAGACAATATATGCTTTGGGTTGGTTTACAAAAACCATTGCTGCCAACTTTAGCTTTGACTAACCAAAAAACAAACTAGAAGTCAACGTATCCCAAATTAGCATGCGTTATATTTTAAACCCAAGCCATTTTGAAAGTGAGTTTTCTGTGTGTTTGGATTGAGCCCTACCTGGATCATAGCTGGGAAGACCCCAGTCTTGACCAGACCCACTAGAGGGTTAATGACCTCTGCTACGGCCATCATCTGACAGAAGTACATCATGTCAGCAATGGTGTGGAACGTGTCATAGAAGGAGTCTGACAGGAGGGGGAGAGAGAGAGAGAGAGAGAGAGAGAGAGAGAGAGAGAGAGAGAGAGAGAGGGGGAGAGAGAGAGAGAGAGGGGGAGAGAGAGAGAGAGAGAGAGAGGTAGAACACATTGAATATCCCAAAGTAGCCTGGTTCCATACTGTATGTGCTGAAGTCCAGCGGTTCTCAACCCGTTTTAGTAACTCTACCCCAGTCACATTTAGCTATGCCTGAAGTACTCCCCCAAGTACCATTTCATGTGTATTTCACCAGTAGGTCTACGTTCTCGTAAGACTCCTCAAGTATCCCTGTGGAAAGGCCAAAGCACACCAGGGTGACGACCACTGCTGTAGTCAAGTCTTCAATTGTTGTGAGGACATATAAACTGAATTTGGCAGAAAGAACAAACAGATTGGACCACCGGGCTATTCAGTATCCAAAGCTATTTGCAAGACAAATTCATCGACAGACTAGAGTCAATGTTATTTTTCTCATATTCAAATGAGGGCGCATCTATGAATAAAAGGCCCGTTTACTTCTTCTAGGGAAGCAGCACATCGGCTTGCTGGGTTTGATGTCAGTTCTGAGAGGTGTGGGTTAATCTGCCTCACTCGGATCACTTCACAGCAACAGAACTTAATAAAAAATAAGTTGAAACTAGACAGCTTTCAGCTAAAAATAAATAAATAAGAGGAAGAAAGATGATGTATGTAAATATTTGTGTTATGTGAGCCATCTATACTAACTCTCTTACTTTATGTTGAAGAACCAGTTCTGAGGTAGCTAGATCCAACCACAGCTGTTGAGTTTAAAAGGAATTATTATGATGGTACACTTTTCCATCCCTGAAAACATTGACCACTTAACCTGCTTGGTGTCTGTAGCCAACTCTGTAGTCAACTCTCAAGCCAAACATGACAACCAACCAACAAACAACAACAACAACAACAAACAGCCACTAACAGACTGGACCCTCAGCAGGCTCCGGACCACTGACCTTGTCCCAGGATGAAGAGACGGACGGTCATGTTGACAAAGATCCAGGAGAAGCCCAGGAACTGGACCAGGTTGTACATGAACAGATAGCCCTTCTTTAGACCCAGGTAGGCTGAGAGAACAAACTAAATATTAACATGCTACAGCTTTAAACACATAACACCAGGTTGAACATGAACAGATAGCTCTTCTTTAGACACAGGTAGGCTGAGAGAACATTGTACAGCTTTCAATAATAACACACAAAAATTGAATAAATACAAAGGAGACTCCAGTCAATTGGTTTTGTATGTCTATACTCCTCAAGTATAGACAAGTATAGACATACATCTGAAATTACATTTCAGATGTTTACATTTTCAAATATCTAGTACTTAAAAAGGTAGCTTGTATTTGTGTTGGTATAAACTAAAAGGCGATGCACAGTCTAAACCAGGGTTCCCCAATTGGTGGCCCGCGGGTGGATTTATTTGGTCCCCAAACTTTTCTGAGCAAAAAAAAAAAAAAAGTATACGTTGCATTTTCATTGTTGTACATAAAATAGTGTAAAAACACCAGGAAATCAGCTGTTACCAAGTATTCCCACGAGCAGACCAGGTGAAAAATCTGTCGATGTGCCCTTGAGCAAGGCACTTAACCCTAATTGCTCATGTAAGTCGCTCTGGATAAGAGCGTCTGCTAAATGACTAAAATGTCAAATGATAATAGAGAGACATATACAAATTTAGGCAAGGATTTAAATGATCTGCTTGGGATTCTTGTGGTCAAATTGCAGTCTACAAATGATTTGTACTTATGTTCCGGCTCCCCGACCATCTGGTCAACAAAAAAAAAAAATTGTCCCTCGGCTGAACCTAGTTGATGATAAACCAACGGCATCTTTAACAAGAAACGCAAATATTCAGATTAGAGACAAGGGCTGCAGTGTTCACAGCTGCACCGCTCGGTACTTACCGTCTTTACGGATTCTTGACTCGATGCTGACCTTGTTAATCTTCTCCTCTTCCTGAGAACAAACAGACAGAGCATCAGGTGTAATAAATGTCATAACACACTTAGAAAAGCCAAATAAAGCCTTATACTTCATATACAAATTATTTGTCATCCTTTTTGTATTACGTCTAAAAGTTCCACAGCGTTATACCAAAAACTGACCCCGGACATTACTACCTTAGCCTGAAGCTCCATCTCTGCGTCTGATTCGTCGAGCCAGCGGTCGAAGTCTGGCGCCAGGAAGAGAGGTTTCCTCTCCTGCAGAGTGAGTCTATCCCACCAACGTTGCTCTAGCTTCCTCACTGTCACGTTTACCAGGCGCTGGGTCGACCTGTGACTCACCTGGCAGACAGACATGCACACAGACACAAACACACAGTGAGTGTGATCATTACCGTAGACACCACAGGAGGTTAGTGGCACCTTAATTGGGGAGAACGGGCTCGTGGTAATGACTGGAGCGGAATAGATGGAATGGTATCAAATACATCAAACACATGGTTTCCTGGTGTTCGATGCCATTCCATTTGATCCATTCCGGTCATTATTATGAGCCACCTCCTGTAGTAGATACACTTAACAATAAAGTACATGCAGGAAACAGTAACAATCTCTAGTACAATAAGAGAGGTTTGTCTTTGAGACTGAGAAGAGTGTGATGAGAAACTACATTTTGGAGGAGAAAATAACAGAAGAATAGAACACCTCAGGTTTTACTGGTTCCAGGAAGTCCAGACTGAACTCATAGTCATTGACTCCTTTAGCTCCGTGACCCTGAGCTGTCGAACAAAGGAACATGGGTTTAATACTATGTACAGACTAGAGTTGTTCTCATTATATCAGCTTGTGGCCTGTGTCATTCTGTTCCAATGTAATGCAAACACCAACCTTTGAATTGCAGGGTGTTGTCTTGCACGCAGATATCAAGATTCTGAAACGCGAAAGTAAATGTCATGCATTAAAAAAAACTCAAAAAGCGGAAGAAGACTGTCAGCTACCAGGCTAAATATAGAAACCACTAACATTGGTTGAGCTCAAACTATGTGACTGAGCGGCTGATACGGATGTGTATCCCTCACACATACAGCATCACTAACATATTCTGATGACATTATGTACACTATGCTATGTAGCTGGAGTACAAATGTTGATCATGATGCGTCTTGAGTGAGTAACTATGTCTGCTGAATGGCCAAATTGGATCCAGCGATCACCATGACAATTCCTGAATCTTTTATGAAGCATGACATTCGGTAGACGCACCACCACTAGCTACTAACGTTACAACTCAATATGAATGACAGTAACTAGCTAGCTAGCGTCAGTAGCTGAGTGTTAGCTAATGTCTAGCCTCGTCGAGAACCAGCCTTCTCTCGACAACGACGTGATTTTGGACTGTGGAATAGTGGATCAGGATCTCAGGAAACGATATGTATGGTACTGTCTGACTAGTAGTAGTGTCATGCTAGACTTTTGTTTTGTTATCACTCGGTATAGTTAATAGAACAAGTGGTAAGTTAGCTAGCTAGATTTATGAGCATACTTGCTAACGTGTAAGCATGGGCTGGTATCACTCCATTCTCAAAGGAGCATTGTAGCTAATGTAATGTATGTAATTTGTTCATGTCAGCAACGTGCATTCAATTTACAATGTCCAGCAGTGAGCTTAAGCAGACACTTATTACTGGCTGAAGTGATGTTTACTATCTAGCTAGCTTGTTAGCCTAGCCAGCTAGCTTGGAGACAAGTCGGTCCCGGAGAGCATCAGTAACATACCTTAGCGTCACTCAGCTCTACGCGCAGGTAGATGTCTCCGTGACGCTGTGCCCAATATACGTGCGGTGTGAGGGTCTGCATTGTGATATATATATATATAAAGCTACGGTAGATTCAATTAATATTATTGTTATATCAAGCAGAAGCAATGATGGAGATCCTCCGCATCATTCATTCAGCCAGCTGGCTAGAGGCGGAAACAGTTATCAAAGGATACTCAGGGTGCGTTCAGTTCGATTGAACGTTTACGTTGCTTAACGGTTTGTACTGAACGACACGTTTCCCTAAAACGTTCTTGAACAGACTTTGAGGTACGTTTGCTCCGTTTGGTGGGTGTGTCTTGAAGTAATTTACTGTATGTCTGCGGCACAACGGTCCCCAACACACAACCGACCCAACCAACCCAACCAACCACTCCCTCCACGTTTTTGAACTGGTCGTTCATAACAGCACCGTTTCCATTGAATTGAACGTTGCAGTACGTTTTTCTATACTGAACGCAGCTCAGGTGTCGCTACGTGCGCGCTACACCCACGAATCAAAAAAAGGAAAGAACGTGCACGTGCACAGTCAGTACAATAAAAAAAGTGATGTCAGAGGTTTCAAACTTTGATATTATTTCAATTGAAAGAAATATATAATATTGATACTCTCTGGATATGTATTGGACAGTACAGAAGTACAGCTCTTACAAACGTACTTTTTTTGTTTTCTTCCTCAATTCGGGGCTACATGTAAGCTATGGGGGCAACCAACATCCAAGGGCTACTCCCCATGACACCGGCCAATTCACGCCATCTGAAATGTTACATCCGACGTGTGAAATAGATTGAGTGATATCCACCGTACGGCTGATCATGTTATGTACTATATAAAGCCCATACAACAGAAGTGACTGTTATTCAAATCAGCCATGTTATACAGGCCTTGGACTTCTCCAGGCAGATGATACATACATGCATCAGCAGTCCAGAAACAAAATTAAAAATAATATGCCATTTAGCAGACGCTTTTATCCAAAGCGACTTACAGTCATGCGTGCATTCATTTTTACGTATGGGTGGTCCCGGGGATCGAACCCACTACCCTGGCGTTACAATCTTGGTTAGAGTGCCAGCACACCAAAACGATCAAGTTTGACCTACTTGGGATGCTGTAGGTCTATGGGTCTATGTATGACATTTGATGCAAGTGGAATGTGAACAGGAGCAATTATTCAAGCATTTATATATTTTGTCTAAAGAAAACAAATCGTATAACAAAATTCCTTTTGAATGACATTTATTTAAATAGGACATTTGTTTGTAAGAATGGTTATAATACATGAAAGCAACTGTATCTGACCTTCCCATTTCACAGAAAGTATCAGAAACAGAGATAAAAAATAGTATTTTCAGATGATTCACGCTTTGGTGAAGAAAAATCTTTGTTTCCTTCTTGTCGGCCACATCGGTGTCAAATGCCAGACTCTTTTCTTTCTTGAGGGCTACAGCGCATTGAGAAACGTATTCCAACAAGCACTGACAGAAGACGTCACTGTGACTACTCCTGCCACTTCCCTGGGCTAGGGTAGTCTTGTTTTGGACCTCGTACGCTCATATAAAACTGGAAAGTGTTACGAAGGTAAATGGCATCATCATGTCAACCATGTTTGTACAACCCAAGCTACGTCCCAAATGACACCCTATTCCCTCTAGTGCACTACTACCCATTGGTCTGTGTGGTCAAAAGTAGTGCACTTATATAGGGAGTAGGGTGGCATTTCGGACTCACTACCAGTGTAAACGCCACTCTCATAGTCTAGATGCCAAAGCTTTACAACAACAGACATCTCAAAACATCAGCTCTTTATGCCCGGTAACGATTTTTTCTTTTGAAATGCAGCTGTCGGACAAGACTCTTTCCTTGAAGCTCATAAAGCAGTTCGTATAACTCAACTGCATGGTGCTATAGAAAACAATACTCCTTTACAGAACACAGATAGAGCGGGGGGAAACGGGGTAGGTTTTCTCAGCCAGCTCTGTCACAGCTTCTAGTTCTTTAGGGGCCTAGGACTAGGTACTGTCGTCATGCCGACTGACTCAAGTTTAAACAGCACTTTCAGGGAATGACCTACCGCCTCCCAGGTTACCAAGGCGACCTAGCGCCTCCCAGGTTACCAAGGTGCCCAACTGCCTCCCACGTTACCAAGGCGCCCTACTGCCTCCCACGTTACCAAGGCGCCCTACCGCCTCCCAGGTTACCAAGGTGACCTACCGCCTCCCAGGTTACCAAGGTGCCCTACTGCCTCCCACATTACCAAGGTGCATGCAAAAACCATGAGGAAAAGCTCAAGCCTGAAAAAGAAATACATTTGTTTATTTTATTTTTTTTATGAGTGAATGTCACTCAATTTGGCTCTCATGAAACAGTTGGTAGTGTGTTATCTGGAACGGAGAACTTCTAAGGAGAAACAGGAGGAGAGGTGATCGGACAAGAAAACAACAAGGAGGAAGGGAGGAGGGGGGGTTAGAACAAACAGGACATGGCTTGCATCCCAAATGGCACCCTATTCCCTACATAATGCACTACTTTTGACCAGGGCCCATAGGGCTCCCATAGATAGGGCTCCCATAGATGGGGCTCCCATAGATAGGGCTCTGGTCAAAATAAGTGCACTTTATAGAGAATAGGGTACTATTTAAGACACAGCCGGACTCCTTTCCAAGTCATTCTCTATTCATTTCTCAAAACCTCTCAGGTGCAATTAGCTGATAACCTCTGAAAGTTGCGAGGTCAATTCCAACTATGAATAATCAATGTATTACCTGAACTACAGTCTGGCTTGCTGTTAAAAAATATGGTTTGTTCTTTAGTCTCATTCTCTCACCTACTAATGCTATCCTTTAGTGGATTTTGTTTAGTCAGATTTGCTTTAAAGCTACTACAACCCAGTCAGAGTTCTATCGTTCGTTCAAACTGTTTCTTTCCTTGTTCTCCTGGGTGAAGAAGCTACACAGCTTCCAAACCCTCACAAACACCTCTTCTTTTTTATTTTTTAAAGCAGGAGGGAACTTGTCTTCTACACAGCAACTATATTGAATATTTGAAAAAGAATAAATATTTTTCTAAAAATTAAAAAAAAAAAAAAAAATGCCACACTTGCTGTTCCATGCATATGCGTTATTTACAAATTGAAAAACATGTTTCCTTCTTTTTTTTTTTTGCACTCCCTTTGCTTTTTGTCTGCCAACCCATATGGTTTGACACCTTACAATCAGCAAATCAACATTCAACAACCCTAAATGGGATCTAACCACACTCAATGAACATGGCTTGAACAGTTGGACTGTGTTGAACACAAACCCCATGTCCCAAACAAGGGTACTTAAAATGAAACAAATAAAATACATCTCACTGGAAAACCGAACAGAGTAGTTGGGGAAAGGGAGTGATGTTACAATAGTGACCAATTGAGAGAAGTGGGGAGTTCTTTTTTTTTTTTGTCCTCACAATCAAATCTGCTACAAACAATACTGTTGTACGATTAATGTTTGAAATATTCTACCTCTTTTTTTTATTTTGATATAATTTATAAACTTTTTCCATTAAACAAAACCCAAGAAAAAAACAAAAAACGCAATATTGGGAAGATCAGCAACAATAGCTGAAAACCAGTGT